>NW_009726446.1:2915-6522 GCF_000703405.1 Apaloderma vittatum | reverse complement strand
TATGGTTTAGGGGTGAACTTGCAGTGTAGGCTCAATGATTGGACTTGATGATCCCAAGAGCCTTTTCCAACCTATGATTCTATGATAATGCAGAAATGGGCTTCTGGAGTCATGCTATGTGAATGAGTGTTCACATCCTCTTCCTGTCGCCCATTTTAGCTTTCACAGGTAGTTAAAGATTCAAAGATAATCAGTCTCTTTGAAGTGTGTGTCCACCACTTTGTGTGTCCCAACTCTGGGAAAAGTTGGAAGGGGAGCTGATGTTTCCAGAGAATGGAGAATTGGTGTTGAAAGAGTTCTTGTAGGTGGCCAGTCCTGGGATAACCTTCAGGCAGTGCTCATGTGATCTCAGGTGACAAGTCAATAGGTAGCGAGAAAGAAGCATCTTAGAAGCCAGACACTGACGATTCCAAGGATTTGTTTGATTTTCAATTTCTCTCCATAAGTCCTAGGTAGGAATATCTGCTTCATTTTCCTATTTATTTTTCTGTGAAACAATTTTTCAACTGCTGTCTTTGTCTACCAGAGAATTTATAAGCATGTTTTCCTGACTCTATGACAGAGATTTCCTGAGCAGATTATGCTGTATACAGAGAGCTTGCTTTATAAATGAGATAGAGATTTCTCAACTTTTGATGTTGTGTAGGATCAAGTACTCTTTAAAAATCGTCTTTTGTTTTTTGAGAAAGGTGCAAACTTCCTGTCAGCAGGGGTGGCTTGTGGTTAGTGTGGATATCACAAACTGGACTTAGACCTTCTTCGGACATTTTTTACTCAAGTGCAGCATGGGTCTTAACTTCACCAACTCCTGTGCTAGCTATACTTTCATTTAGGCAGAAGCTGCAAATTTAGTGGTTCATGGTGGTTTAGACAGTGTAGTCACTGCTGAATGTAACATGCAAGTTCTGGTAGGAAGGGGAAGAGAACAGGCTGACCAAACGGACTGAGGGGGCTCAACGTGTGGGTAATTTTCTGTTTAATTTTCTTCCTTCACTTCGTCTTTGCTTCTAAAAAGAGAGGAGAGACTTAAAAGCAAAGACATTACATTCCTCCCTGAGGAGGTTGACACCTGCGCTGTGGATGGTGGATGTAGCCCCAAAACGCCATGATGTTTTCCCCATCTCAAAACCTGTCTTTGCACTGCACCCAATACTTTTTAAAAACTCTGGAGCTAGAAATATATCCTTGAGAATGTATTAAGCCTTTCATCTTAATAACAAGTTGTGATCAAAGAAAGACCTAATAATGTGTGTCGGAATCAATGCGGGAACCGCAGGGGTGCATTTGGAGTCAGGGTTAGGGAGGACTACAGCCTCGCCATTAGCACAGCTTGGTGTGGTGCTCAGTGCATGTCACACGCTGGAAGGAGGTAGTGTGTAACCCCCTTCACTTTGCCTTGCAGCTGGTTCTCCCTTGCAGATTCAGATCCAAAAAGGATTGTAGTCGAAGAGTTAAAATTCTTTACACACATGGCAGAGTCCTGAGGCTGCACTGGACTTTGTGTTGCTCCACGGTAACAGACACATATACAAGCTTGCATGTTCCCTGGAAAAATAAGAGAACAACAAAAAATACTTGGTAAAAACACATAGAAGCTTGAGAGCAATCATGCTATAGTTTGAATAATCTCGATAAAGGTGCTTTCCGTGAGATTCTTCACTTGTTATCTTTATTCTGCATTTTTTCTGGGCATTAGTGCTCATTTCAGGTATAAAAGTAAACAAGCTGGTTCTTAAATTCCATAAGTGTTTCCTACCTTCCATTGGATTTATATACATGGCAATTTGTTATTCAAGGCCACCTCTTCAAGAGTTCTGATGTCCTTAGTCATAACATTTAAGTAGTGCACTGAATCCATTATGGACATAAAAAGTTCACAATATTTTTGTGCGCAGAGGGAAAAAAAAAAAGAGGCACCAGATAAAAGAGTGAATGGGAATTTTATTAGAAGGGTATGGCTAATCTTCCTACACATCAGATGTATAAATAAGCAATACTGAGAAAAGCATAAAAACAACAGAGCCTCTCTAATAGCCTTTTAATAATTACTTACTTTCTTCCCCAAATGGACATAGCTTGTTATTTAGAATGTCACTTATTGAAAAAAGAAATCAGTAGTGGCTTGTCAACCTTTCATATCCTGAGCCTTCTCTCATAATTATTAATTGCACTTATTATTTATTGGTGCATATTTTCTTCAGAGCTTCCTAGGACCACTGTCATAGCCATTACCAGAATTGGTAAATATAAAATTATAATTCTGTTATTTCACTGATCAGCTTTTGAGTAACAGTTTTCAAAGGAACTTATTTGCAAGAACCATTTTCAAAAGTGTCTTTTTTTTTTCTTTTCTCAGCATACTGCAGTCAACTTATCACTGTGCTAAATGTAGCCATTTTAAGGCTTCATGACCTCGAAAAGCACACCAACATTTCTGAGGCTTCAAGCATTTCTAGTTATGCTTTGGTCCAAGCAGAGAAAATAGGTCAGTACATTAGGCTTAGAAATAAATAGGAGAAAGCAGAAAAGATTGCTGAAGAGGAGAAAGAAGTCAGAGCATGAAGCTTGAGCATGAGGATTAAGAGAACATACAACTTGTATGGATGTTATTTCAGCCTTGTTAGAGAAAGACTATGGATTTATAACATTAATTTTACAGTATTTGCATATTTTAGTGGCAGCTTACCAGTTTCACTTGTAGAAAGGTTGCTATGACTGACCATGCAACACAAATGAAGTTGTCAGAAGTTGACCCTTGTTTTGCACCTCTCTATATATTTCTGTTTATTTTTAAAAATCATTTACTGCATAATGTCAGCTCCTTCATCTGGGAGTATAAGTTGCTTTGTAGTCTGTACAAAGATAGACCAATGGTTCAGACTTTTTATTTAAATATTAAACAGGAGATTCAAGATAGGTGTATATATACAGGAAAACACAAGGCCATACTGATGACACAGTCATGACAATCTGGAGTTTTAGTTTACTGACAGATAGGAAAAAAGATACTGAAAAGCTTTGTAGAAGCTTGTGAGGAGCTCACATACGAAACTTGTCACATATGGAGAGACACTGTAGGAGAAACCACAAAAGCACTCTTCTGAAAATGTAGCAAGGGAATTGGAGAGATGGGAGCTGACCTCTTGAATCTGAAAAAGAGAAAATACACAGAGTAGGAGTAGACTCCGAGGGACTTGGAAGAAGATCAACAGGTTGTGTTTGCCCTAACAGTTAAAAGACACAGCCAGGGATGCATAGGTGCATAGTGTTTGGACATGGAGCAGCAGCAGCCTGTGTGGTTGAAAATCATAGAATCATAGAATCATAGAACAATTCAGGTTGGAAAAGACCCTTGGGATCATTAACCCTACACTACAAGTTCACCCCTAAACCATATCACCCAACACCCCATCTAAACGACACTTGAACACATCCAGGGATGGCGACTCAACCACCTCCCTAGGCAGCCTATTCCAGTGTCTGACCACTCTTTCCGTGAAGAATTTCTTCCTAATGTCCAGCTTAAACTTGCCCTGTTGCAACTTGCAACCATTCCCCCTGGTTCTGTCCCTAATTACCTGTGAGAAGAGACCAGCACCAACCTCTC
>NW_009726446.1:0-2783 GCF_000703405.1 Apaloderma vittatum | reverse complement strand
TCCTCTGCACTCGCTCCAACACCTCGATATCTCTCTTATACTGAGGTGCCCAAAACTGAACACAATACTCAAGGTGCGGCCTCACCAGTGCTGAGTACAGAGGGACAATCACCTCCCTTCTTCTGCTGGTCACAAAATTTCTAATACAAGCCAGGATGCCGTTGGCCTTCTTGGCCACCTGGGCACACTCCTGGCTCATAAAAAGGCCAGCTGAGAGCAAACATGGGTACTTCTGCGCTCCTGAGCCCATCACTTCCTCCAGCTAATCGAGGACAGTGTCTCTTGCACTCATGTTGCAGTCAGGAATTGTCATTCCTAGGCCTGTAATTGCCAGGGCCTGTAACGACAGAACCAGGGGACAACAGTTTTAAACTGAGGATAGATTTAGATTAGATTTTTAGGAAGAAATTCTTCACTCTAGGGGTGGTGAAGCACTGTAACAGGTTCCCCAGAGAAGCTGTGGGTGCTGCATCCCTGCAAGTGTTCAAAGCCAGGTTGGGTGGGCCTTTGAGCAGCCTGATCTAGGAGGAGGTGTCCTTGCCCGTGGAATGGGGGTTGGAGCGGGATGATCTTTAAAGGTCCCCTCCAACCCAAACTATTCTATGATTCTATTTTCTACTGGTTTTGACAACTTTGACAGAAATGTAGTGTCACCTACAAACCACACTGAGTCCAGAGTAAAGGTCCAGAACCAAATCCCAAGATCTGTCTTTCTCCTCCCTCCTCGCTTTCCTGAAAAGAAATCCTTAAGGGGTTGTATTTCATGAGTGATAGAATTGCATTTCATGGGCAGACTGTTACTCCTTGGGAGGATGTATCTGCTTCATCTCTTTGGATTTGTGTAGACTCTGAGATCCATGAACTGTGTCTGTGGGAAAGTCAGTAGTAAGATCTAACCCACCTTTGTGCTCTCATGATCCACTAGTTGTTGCTCTTGTCTCTGAGCATACGGAAGGCTCTGTCAGTGCCACCCATGGCAGGAATGTCAACACACGGCCCGACCCTGTGGAATGGAGGTATTTTGCTCAGTGCTTCCATGGGCAAACATAAGCCCCAGAGACAGCCAACTGTTGACTGTTGGATACATAATTTTTAACATAAAAAATATAATTGGAAGGATGCATGTTATTAGTATTACATAGCAAAAAGACTCTTTCGATTTCAATGAAGAAAGTTAACATCTGCTGGCTGCTGAACACTACCTGTTTGCCTTTGGCGTGTTGGGCTTTATCTGAGCCTAGTGTAATAAATGGAAATGTCACCATTAAATTAAATGGCTCCGGGTCAAATCCATGCAGTGTTTAAGTTCACAGCAATAGCATTCTTTGCATACTGGTACAAAATTTCTGCTAGCGTTGCTCATTTTCTGGTAATTGTTTGTGCTGCATACCTTTATGTAATTTTCAGAAACTAACGAGAGTATGTCAGTGATTTATATGGGCAAAGCTTTTTAATAAAATGGAGATCCTGTTACTCAGTAAGTACAAAAGCAGTTTGCATGAAAACAAAATGCTTTAGGTTATTTATAAAACTGTTCAAAATGCATTGTAAAGTGCTTTTAGTGAATTAAAGTCTTCTCTTTTTTTTTTTTTTCCTCCCCAAGGAGGTTTCATAATTATAGGTAACAAGAGTTAACTTCAGGATGCTAAAAAGGAAACAGAGTTCAAGGGTGGAAGCCCAGCCAGTTACAGATTTCGGTCCTGATGAATCTTTGTCAGACAATGCAGATATTCTGTGGATTAACAAACCAGTAGGTATCTCTTTCTCTAGTTACTAATTCTAAGCTAAATGTAACTTGCATTGTTGAAATATGACATCCAGAAAAGATTCTGAAATAGATATTTGTCAGAAACAAGTGCTGAGCTGTAGTTGCTAAACTACCAGTTCATTTTCTGCAAGAAGCCCAAAACTAAATAAAAAGGTTTCTTTTATTTCTTGCAAACTGATAAGGATGATGAAGCAGTTTGCCAACCAGTTCATCTACTGGTTATTTTTTTTTAAGCACCCATCATTTCAATGTCTCTGTTTCCTAACATGTTTATTGAAATTGGAAGTTTGTAAAATGAGCTTTTGAAAAGGATATTAAAAAGAGCATTTCATTGCTAAAGAGGTAGCCTGCGGTTGGCACTTTGGAAATTCGCATCTCTCCTTTTGCATCACTTATGCGTACAGAAGTGAATTTTGGCTGGTTATTTTGTAGTACATCTGACATCTTGCTGGTAGCGTTTAACCTACAACCTGCCCTGAGGAACTGATAGAAGTAAAAGCGTCTGGCATCTTGAAACTAGGGAAATCTTAACTGGGAGTAGAATTATTAGTAGAATCTGCACTATTAAGAAAATGCCTTTGCCATATAAATATAGTTATTATGATTAAATTATTTATTCTGCAGTCAGTGTGCAGCTGGGATTCCTATGTTTTGAATGATTCATGTTTTCAAAGAGAAGGCATTTTCACATTTCTCTTAAAGTAGGTGGGTGGATGGTGGCCATGCAGTGGATGTGGTCTATCTGGATATCAGTAAAGCATTTGACACCATCTCCCACAGTATCCTCATAGGTAAACTGAGGAAGTGTGGTCTGGATGACCAAGTAGTGAGGTGGGTCGCTAATTGGTTGAAGGGAAGAAGTCAAAGAGTTGTAGTCAATGGGGCTGAGTCCAGCTGGAGGCCTGTGTCCAGTGGGGTCCCTCAGGGGTCAGTGCTGGGGCCAGTGCTTTTCAGTATATTCATCAATGAACTGGGTGAGGGATCAGAGAGCATTGTCAGCAAGTTTGCTGATGAC
>NW_009726445.1:0-10814 GCF_000703405.1 Apaloderma vittatum | reverse complement strand
CGAGCCCTGAGGGACACCACTCGTGACCTGAACTATCAGGACTATCTGAAAACAGGAAGGGTGGAATTTCACTGGCAAGAGCTACTAAAAGTTAAAATTCTGCACGGGGGTCTCTTAAACCTGCAGTTAGATTGTGTGACTCACTAATTGTACGCAGATAACCTTGACTCTGTAACAGTCTCAAAATGCATGTGGCGTTTGGCTTATCGGGTTGTTACAGTGGGGGGTTTTTGTTTCTGTTTCATTCATGCAAGGTTTTGCTCGCCTTTAAAAAGAGGGGGAGAAAAAGTTTCTCAGGAAAGAGCTGCTCTCCTAATTCCTGAGAAAAACAGGCATTGTGTGTCTGCTCCAGTAAGACTTCCTAAGCTGCTCAGTTTGTGTTAATCTTTGTGCGTTACACTTTGAGCAAAGTATGAATGTGAAAGCTGAGGTATCAGACTGCATCCGTTCTAGCACTTCGTTGAAAAAGGACGCTGGATCTTCAGCTTTATTGCAGACAGTCAGTACGCTCTACCTGATCCTGAGGTGATGGAGCTGCTCTTATTTTGCCAATTAGCAACTGCTCCCCCAGTTTAGTTCACTTACAAACCTTTCCACCGAGAATCTGAGGTGCCAGGTCTACATTTCAGGTCGTATTCAAAGGCTTTGGCCAGCGATATCGAGTTAGTGATGTCGCACAAAGGGAATGTTTTACCTACCGACCTCTGTGTATTTTGCCTTCGAAAGGGACTGCCCGTATCAATGGGAGGAATGTGCTGAACGCTCTGAGTTCAGCTCCTCCGCAGAGCAGCGCAGGCTGTTTTGTTGTTGAATGGTGTTCAAGTGATCCGACGCAACGACCGCATTCATTCTAAGAAAGAAGCATTCTGTTGAGAGGGCACCGTTACGAAGAGCTTCATTTAAAACCGCGCCCAATTACTTCTGTCATCGTGTTTCATTCGGGAAAAGCGTGGTGTCACCACAGGGTTTATTAGACCAAATCCACTTCAAACACATACGGTTCCCGGAAGACAATTTTCTTGTGCAAACCTTTAAACACGATGATCCCTGAGGACTCTGGATGGATTCAGTAAGGGAAAATATGTTACTGGCATAGTTTTGGTTGGCTTTGATGGGGGAGGAGAAATTATACAAGCCTATTAGGGCGCTACGGAAAACAAGCCAATATTTGGCATTTTCTAATATAATGAAATTTGACAGATGAGAAACAGGCCTCTCCAAATCCACTCCTAATTGGAAAAAGGGAACTTGCGATCTGCAAGGCTGGCTCTGCGGTGCGTCCGTGATGTTTGGTTTACATTAGAGGAAATAAGTATGATGTAACTAATCTTAATGGTTTAGATCTCAGGAGGACAATGATCCAGAGGAAAAAAAATGACTATGTCAAACCAGGTTTATCAAAGAGTGGGGGGTTTTAAGGATAATTTGTAAACAGAGATCCTCAAAGAACTACTGAATTTTAGTAGTTTGTAAATAACTCTGAAGAAAATCCATATAAATATATAAATCCACATAACTGGAAATCAGACCTTTCTAGGAATTTTTTTTTTTTTATGACAAAGATCTCCTGCTATCTTTATTCAGAACTTTTTTTTAAAAAAAAAAAGCTTGGTAATTATCTGTAAAAATTCAGTTTATATTTTGAAAACAATTAGGCCAATTACAGAATGGTTTTTATCATGGAATTTGCAGTCAGATATGATATATATCACGCTGGGTGCATTCTGTGGGACTATAGTATCTTACGCGGTATGGAACTGAAATCCTATCTCTCAGATGTCTCACATGCTCTCTTCTATGTTCCTACAAAACTTAAGTTCTGTAAAAACTGCATGAATATCAAACCAGGATGATTTTGTTGAAAATAGGATTTCATACCCAGGCCATATTACCTCAGGGGCTTTACTAGCTGCAGCAATACTGTAGTGTTTAAGTCACTTCAAGAAATCCTGTGTAGAAATCTCTTAAAAAAAAAAAAAAGCAGTTTGTGAATCAAACAAACAAAAAAAAGAAGGAAAGGGAAAAAAAGGAAAAGGGAAAGAAAAAGAAAGAAAATTTTGAGAAAAAAAAAAAGAAAAAGAAAAAGAAAAAGAAAAAGAAAAAGAAAAAGAAAAAGAAAAAGAAAAAGAAAAAGAAAAAGAAAAAAAAGAGAAAAAGAAAGAAAAAGAAAATCCTAGCCAAGTGCTCCGATTCTAGAGTGAGTCTGTCATTGCCTCCGTGATATTCCGTCAGTTCTGCTGGCTCCGTGGGTGCTGTCTCTTAGTGCAGCTCTAAAACACCAGGAGAGAGGATAGGGACAGATAATTCCAGCTGGAACATCCCATGCAGAAAGCTCTTTGGTTTGGAGTGTTTGGAATTCGCCACAAGTCCTATAGAACAGTTCAGCCTTTTGGTATCGGAACAGCTGCTTTTGCACTGTTTGTGCAAAGGCGAAATGCCCGGGGAGCGATACTGAGGAGCTGACAGAGGGCCTGGGACAGCAGCGAAAGGCAAGTCCTCCCACTCGCACCGGCACTCGGCCCGGCATTGCTGAGCTGACTCCAGACGTTCCTCAGGTCGTTGCCGTGAAGCCAAAGGCTGTTCCCGCTGAGGCACGCCGTGCTTTCAAACAACGCCGCGAACGGCAAACGAACCCAGCTGTTCTGAGCCTAATGCCGGTGAGACAGAGTGACTGTGTGCGCAAGCAGTAGGGCATCGCCTGCTTTTCCAAGAGAAATGCTTCACGCCACAGACAGCAGTGCTAAACTCTCGTCATCACATCCTTTTGCTTGCGGTAGCTTGGACAAAGATGCCTCAGAAAAACTTCTTTAAGGAGACACTCTTCCTCCCTGTTGTATTCCCGTGTGCCACTGAGGCATATGCTCAGCCAGCAGTGAGCGCTGTGGGATGCACCTTAAAGAACTCGAAGCATCTTTAAAAATATTACGTATACACCTGAGCTCAAAATCAGGTCTATCGTTAGAAGAAGGTTTAAGGAGAACAAGTTGTGTGTCTGTGTTTGGGCAGGGAAGATAATAGTCTGAGCCTCCTGGGGACAATCTGCATTTATAAACAGAGTGAATTCACTCAAGCAGGTGGCTGTGAAATAAAGAAAAAGCCCAAAAGGTAATTTTGATTGTGAATGATCTTGAACTTCTGTGTATTATCCTCTGTGGTGTTTAGGATATAGCAGTGTCTGGGAATTGCACTAGGGTACTCCTGTAGAGACCCAGACTCTGTTGGTCACCACACAGTCAGACTGGTATTTGAATTCCAAAATGACACTCCATTTGCTCTTTCTGTTTTCTGAGTGTGTTCTTTACAGTAAATTGTGAGCTGTGAATCACTGCTGCTTGTTTAGACACTATATTCAATAATTTCGCTGCAACCCGAGGTCAGAAAAATTAGCACTTTTATCACTGAAAAGCACCGAGAAATCATCCGAATCCTTCTCAAATTTATTAGAAGAAAGAAATGCTTTGTAATCAGAGCAAGGACTGCAGATAATCACTGTGGGCTTTGAACCAAAGTCCTGGTGACTGCAATACGTGTGACGCTCTCAGGAGAAAAACCTCAGACTGCTGAGTCACAGCTGCCTCAGCGAAAGAAATAGCACACGTGTGCAGTCAGCCACATCGTTGCCTCTGGTAGCCTACAGAGATTTTAGAATGTGCATTTAAATGCAGTAAGTGCTAATCAACTATACGAAAATTTAAAGGAGTGGATAAAGTCGTGCAGCTGGCAATTTCGCATGCAAGGAGCTGAAAAAGATTGTCATTATTGTGAGGAGCATGGAAGCAGCATCCAAATCTGTAGGTAAATAAATTAACAAAATACTTTTCCCTGAGACAGTGTAGAACAGCCATTTACCTAAAGTCATTTTGTGGACACTCAAAATGAAGTGGCTATTAGCCCTTCCCAGTCGCTGTGAACATTTTCTAACTTAGATCAGCTTCCTGCAGAGTTTTCAAACCAAATGCCATGTGACAAGGAATGAAAACCTGAAGAAAAACTGAATAAAGAAAAGGAAAAGTAACAAGAGAGCTGTGGTACTGTCTTGGCATAGCCTGAATGGATAAAAAGCAGGTGGCGAATAGCTCACAAGACCCCCTGCACTTCAGTCCTCGATATTCTTTACCAGAGAGGTCTGAAGGTGTTGTCCAATTCACTTTTAGTTATGTCTCAGCTTATTTGTTTCAGCTCTTTCCTTTGGCTTCCTTTAACTCAGTTCCACTGTATCATAAGAATATCCTACTGCGATCATTTGTTTCTGTCGTTCACTTCCCTCGGCAATTCCCTTTGCACTTTTCTCTGGGAGCTTTCAAACAGCAATTTCTTCTTACTTGGCATCCTCCAACAGGGCCACTTGTAGTTTACTCCCATTTCTGTTTCTGCCTCTTCTCCCTCTAAATTTTTCTCAAGGCTTGCTGTTAACCATTTCCTTCATTTTTTTTTTCTACAAGCCACATCCATCTGGAGCTCTTTAATGCCCAAAATACGCCTTTCTAGTACAGTGACCTGATAAGTCAGGAGCAGATATATTTAAGAGCATCTTAACAACTCGAAATGTACCACAACACATGTATGTTAAAGCTTTTGCCTCTGGTTTTTCTATTTTCTGAATTAGCAAAGTTTCTTGGAACAGCTTTTTCTTCTGTAAAGAGTTTTTACTGAGAAAGTATAGCAAACTGTCAACATGCAAAAAATACTGTCCATATCCTGAAGTTGTCATTCATGAAAAACCTCTCTTGCCTTCAATGGGAATGTTCCTTCCTCTTGAATTGCCTTATTTAAAAATAACATCTGATGATCTCCTCGGCTTTTGTCGTAGTCATCTTTTCTGACTCTAGTTCCACGGGGTCATTATAAAACCATTAGCGTGGGGTTTTCAAATGAGTTTAAGGATCGTGGGCACTTAAGCCTCGTTGTGAACTTCAGCTGATCTGAGGCGCCCCAGCTCAGGGGGAGCAGCTCTGATCTCCCGCGTTTGCCTCCTGGGCTCTCGAGTTGCGCTGGGGAGCACAGCATTGGAGTTGGGTTTCCCTGCTGAAAACCTCACACCCTAAAAATTCCCACCATAAAAGAAGCGAGGGGAAATAGAGATTAATCTCAGAGGGAATCGAGGCCACAGTCTTTGGGCTTCTTGACTTTTTTTTTATATCGCTGTACACTGAGTCATACCCATCTGGTTCAAAGTTCATCTGCAACGCAGAAGTAAAATTTAAAGCTATCACAACCCAAAGCCAAAATTATTAGCAGCTCTGAAGTAACAAAATTTGAGGAGTTCCTGAAAGATATAAAGAAGGCAACTCAGTTCTGCAGCACGGGCAATGCACTGAGAGAATCTAAAAGTAAAGACCTGAAATTTCTCACAAGTTCTCGAAGTATCTTTAAAAAATTGCTCGATAATACTGCCACAGGATTTGTTTGGAGGCAAATTTATGCCTGTGGATATTTACTTACAGACTTTCTGAACCATATTTTATGGTATTAGGAGCTGAATGGCATAAAAACGTGATCTCTGCAAGACAAGCATAGCCTCTTCGCGTGAGATACCAAATGGCGAGAGTGGCCAGATGGGTCACTGAGTCCGGTCACCCACGGCTGGAAGCGGTCACTTCCTAAAGCCACCGTCAGTCAAATCCCAAGGTGTATATTCATATTCAAACTCGCTGTCATTCCTATTTCTGAAAACTTATCCCCAGACCTCACCTCTTAGAGATTTAACTGTCCTTTCCTCATCGGTGACCTACATGTATTCATGGCTCGTGAATACTCATTTGTTTTCCTGCCAACTTTGCCTTTTAGGCTGCACTGCATCTTTTTCTCCATGAAGGAAAAGCCTAGTATATTTTAAAAGAGCTTTGTTTTATAGCAGCCTTTTCTGTAGTCTACAACACAAGCTGAGCTGAGTTAGTAGAACTGGACACAGAGAAAAGTTACTAAGATCACAGGAAATAACTGCCTATCTTTTTCATTTTTAATATAAATCAACCTCTTGTCCTTTCTGAAATGGAAATATTGCCTTAGGGGAGTAATTTAAGGCTGACTATAGGCACTGCTTTTTACTGATCAACCTATGAAATGAATTTCATAGCTACACAGCAAATGTTAATTTAAATCATTGACTTTCTTCGTGGTGCGTTCTGACAATGGGGATGCATTGCCCAGTATAAAGTAGTTTAGCGGTAACAAATTGCAGGGGTTCGTTGTCATATGCGGCGATTTAATAATGTTGAGCAACTTCATTAACTTTCATGGCTG
This sequence comes from Apaloderma vittatum, assembly GCF_000703405.1. Classification (NCBI taxonomy): domain Eukaryota; kingdom Metazoa; phylum Chordata; class Aves; order Trogoniformes; family Trogonidae; genus Apaloderma; species Apaloderma vittatum. The sequence continues at coordinate 4,571 of NW_009726445.1, read as the reverse complement.
TAGAATCAAATAATTTATTACCTCAAGTTAGAAATCAAATGCTACGAATTATGTTAAATAATAAATTGCAACCGCTTAAGGAGGTGTTTGGGGACAGAGAGAAATAACAGAAGAGCTGCAATTACGAAAGCTGATAATGGTTATAAAAGGAAAGATTTTTTGTTTCTTGACAAAGAAAAAGATATGCCAGAGATAATCCTGGACTCTCACAGCTGTGGCAGTGCAAGTAGCTGACTTTGGTTGCAAACATCCATCCCAGATTCCTCCCTGCGGAGGAGAACTCCCTGTTGGCCTGAGTGCAGAAAAGGCTTTTTCTGTACAAGCCCCAGCTCTCGCTCCTCACTGGCAGCAGCGTCTGCGGCTGAGCTGAGGCGAAAGCTGTCAGGAGACTTCTTCATAGCAGCTGGGGCTTGGCTGTGGAGAAGACCTGAACCTGGGGTTCGTGTGACTGCAGACGTTGAATTTATGTCTTTGTTCTTCTTTTATTTGTATGGGTTAGCATCCACTCTAGCAGGAGACATTTGCAATGGTAGCAACTACCTACAAACCCATCTGCGTCTGCGCTGATTTCCCAGCAGTGAATTACCTGATAGGGACTGTTTATCCCCCAACTCTGTCTTGCTCTTCCTTTCCATAAACACCCCTCATTTACTGTGGAAAATGTATTGTGGTGTTGTATAAACCTGCCTCTGCATCTGCACCCCACAAATGCTGCAGCTGTTTCTAAGACTAGTTCCAAAACTTCTTTGAGCAAATTCTAATAAAATCTTACAGATAACTGCGTGAAGAAATTGCCACACAGTGCTCTGGAAGTGCCACATATAAATGCTTAATATACTAAGAAGTCTTTAAGAAATTAATGCACGAGGTTGATGTTTCCATATTCTCCGTAAACTTACAAGTCCTTTTTTTTCTTTTTTTTTTTCCTTTTTGCCCTAGATCGCCCAGGTTTGTTAAATGTGAAGCCCATTGAAGATATACAAGACAATCTGCTGCAAGCTCTGGAGCTCCAGCTGAAGCTGAATCACCCGGAGTCATCCCAGCTGTTTGCAAAGTTGCTTCAGAAAATGACGGACCTCAGACAGATTGTAACGGAACATGTGCAGCTCTTGCAAATCATAAAGAAAACGGAGACAGATATGAGTCTTCACCCACTCCTACAAGAAATCTACAAAGACTTGTATTAATGACCTTAGTAGTTCTAATCCGCTGACATAATGTATGTTCTTCAGATTGCACTATTTCTTTGAGGGAAAACTTTGCGTACCTAAGAAATTACTGTGAAACAGCATTTAAAGAGAGAGAGCTTAGTATAGTAGATCTATTTTATGCATATTGTTTATAAAGACACATTTACAATTTACTTTTAATATTAAAAATATCTATATCATGAAATTGTTGGCAGTATTTTCAGAATTAATTTTTTTAACTATCTTATTTCTTAAGATTGCTTGTGCAGTATGATTGATACTTCACTGAAGTCGGTTAAGCGTGCAGGAAAATTTTCAATTCAAAAATAAAAATCTCCTTAAACATTTCTAGGGAAACGTTTTAAGTATCATGTTTGATTTTGTACTCCCAAGGCAGCAGCAAAATAACTGTAAAATAGAATCACAAATGAGTGTAAATCCTTAGGAGAGCTTAAAAGGCAAAAGTTAGAAATGTCAGGTGTGACAATATTTGCGATAGATGATGCGGTTTTACACTGGTAGAGCTCTGTAGAGAGGTCTCAGTGTAAGGAAGCATCGGGCCCATCATTTGTGGGCAAACCCGTAAACTAGACGCCAGTTCAAGAATGAATTGAGCACGACATATGTGCTGCTCCTCACTCTTGGGAAGCAGAGTCTTTGCGACTGCTGGGCTCGTGCGAGTCAGATGCAGGGGGAGCAGCAGCGTGCCAGAAGCCGCGCGCAGCTCGCCTGCCGCCGCCTCCACGACGCACACCACCGCGGCCTCCAGTCCAGTCTGCGGCTGGGAGAGGTTGGTGCAGACCACTTGGCCTGAGACCTTCCCGAGGTATTGGACAAACTATCGTTCAACAACATATTCAGCCAAAAATGGCGTGGAAAATTGGAGTAACATGGCTCCTCCTAACTGAAAGCAAGGTCCGAGTTCCTTTTTTAAAACATATACCTGCCATGGGAGCCCTCCTGTGTTGGTCTGACTTGAGCTGTCATTGTTCATCACCAGGAGCAAGAATGCTTTGAGCTGTTCCCTGCTGTTCACATTGTTAATTTCCATATATGTGTTGCCCTGTAATGTCACCTGAGAATTCCATTGGGAGCAAAGCATAGGAATACATTTAACAGAAGGTTAATTTGCTTACGCCATCTCCTTTTGGTATTCTCAGCACTGGTGCGAGATTCACACTTAGCCCGCCCACATTTCCTGTTTGTAAATGAGACCCCTGGCAAAGTCAAGCCAGGGTGATCCACGCTGGTCAGTGTTGGGGAAAAAAAAGCCACTAATTGTAACATATATATTGAATGAAGGAGTGGTCGTCAATTGAATGTCCTTAGTTTCCTCACTATGTCCACATTTTATTTATGTAGCAAACAGTGCGCCTTAAACTTAGCAAAAAGCTCAGTGGTGATACCTAAGTGGACCAAGAGGTGACGTAAGTGTGTATGTGAGTAAACTGAATTTTCAGGGGCGTAAATTGGCCTTACACCCAATGTAGACCTTGAAACTCTAAGTTGCTGCAAATAATGCAATAAAGAGGCTGGCAGAGGCAAGGATTAAAATAAATTCTTAGGCTCAGGCCTTCTACACTTGAAAATGTTTCCTGCTGCTTATTCCAAAGAGCCTCTGGTCAGTGGTGAGCACTACACCCACCAGGAAGTCTGGAGAATTGGGTCGTTGGGTCTCAAGGTTTAAAGCCCACAGGTCGAATTACGCTGGGGGCGAGACAGCGTGAGGCTGAAGCGAACAGCTTTGATGTTCACCAAGTTCACAATTTCAGGTAACTTGGAAACGATTGCCCTGAGGCAAATGGGATATTGCACGTTAACACCCCAGAGTGAGTGTTTCCTGCACATTTCAAGACAGACACGCTGTGCCAGGCAAGCATCGGATCCCGACAGGAATTAGGTGCACGCTAATCTGCGGTTGTTACAATGCAAAATATTCTCGCTCTTCTCCCATTAAGTTGTTTTCCAGCGGATGCTGACCTCTTGAAGTGCTGCTGCCATGTGTCACGTAGCAGGAGAACTCTGTGTAACTGCAGAGTTCAGCCCCTCCTGTAGGAGGATGTCTCAAAGATTGACCGGCACCGAAAAGAACCACAGCTCCAGTGCTGAATTCCTGTAATAGTAACGCACAGCAAAAAAACATTAATCTGAGCCTGCATTACTTATACAATCTGATTTCTCATTGGCTTCACCAGAGAGTTCAGAATCAGTTTTAAATAAAGCAGAATTCATGGGCATGTTCTTACGCAAGTAATACTAAAAATTATTAGAAAAAGAGGAAGAGATGCACTGACAACTCAATTAAGTTCATCGCTTTGTCACAGGGAAAAAAAATTCTGTGTAACCAAGAAGCACAGTCACTTGAAGAGCTTAATTCTGCTTTATCGCAACTGATGATGTTTTTGAAAGTAGCGGTTTCGCAGCAACAGGCCATTCAGTCCAACGTGGAAATACACAATCCATGTACTTGGAGAGTGGTAGCGTAAGGGGAGTCACGCTGGCCTAAGGACAGAAGAAAAGATGGTTTTGCAGGACCAAGTGTTCTCCTTCATTGGGATGAAGGGACTGAATGCCCCGAAGCCTGTGCTCTTCTTTCAACTGTATAAGCTGCTCTAATAAAATATATTGTTCTCCCTATGCCCTGTCTTCTCTCACGTTTTGATAGTTATTCATCATGCTTTCCTCAAGCCATGGAAAATGTTAATTTTCATGTGAATCACTAATCTCAGAAATGTTCTGATTCTAAACGGTTACATCATGGTTAGGAAGTTTTGCCTAAAATACTTTTCTACAAGAATAGGTCTTAAGGGAAAAATGTTCATTTAAAGGACAATTGCTGTGTACTAATTTAGAACAAATGACTGTTACGAGGATATGAAAACATTTTTTCAAAAAATAGCATTTTCTCTGGTGAATTATATTCAGAAGTTTGATCTAATTGTAAATACTTTCTGTTTCTATGAGACTTTATTTATTAAAAACAACAAAAAAACCCACTTGCTAATGGGAGTTTATAAGTAGGTTGGAATATTCTCAGACTCTAGAGTTTTGGTGAGAATGGGTCATGCCACAGATGAACAATTTGTTTTTTGGTCTTCGGCACTACCAAAAGCATTTAGCAGCTCAAAAATAGGAACAGTCAGCTGGTAGATGCCTCCCTCTGAATAAATTCATTTTGCTTGCCTTTTACTGTCCTGCCTTCGTCATCTCTTCACTACATCGTAACATCTTCAGAGACGATGCGCTGAGCGGGTTTTAAAACTTGGGAGTTCTTATTCTCCCTTGTATTTTGTGCTGATCTGCTTTTTCTGCAGTGAAGGTAAGTCACAGAATCATATCCTAGAACATAGAACATAGAATCACAGAACAATTCAGGTTGGA
>NW_009726444.1:15930-38108 GCF_000703405.1 Apaloderma vittatum | reverse complement strand
GAGGGGTACCAGGGGTGCAGGACAGGCTGCAGTGGGCTCACTCACCCCATTGCCGGCCGCTTCTGCATGCGGCACGGGGCGGCAGCCGGGCGCTGGTGCTTGCGCCGCGCGTTGCTAAGCAGTTCAGGCACTCGCTGTTCTCCCGCTCTGTTTCCCCAGCCCCATCTTCCTGGGGTGGTAGAAATACATTTTAATATCCGAGTAGCCGCGAAACACTCTGTGTTATGCTATTATCTCCGGGGGGGCGGGGAAGATTGCGAAGCACTTGGCGTTTAACACCCACATATGGCTAACACCATGGGCTGTGTGCTGATAAAGATGGGGTAATTAAAGTTTATTTTTTTTTATAGACTAATCTCCCAAGCATGTATTTATGAGCCTGATTTAGAAACATCGTATTACCAAGAGTGCGGGATATTTGTGTTGCTTGTAAATCCATACATGTTCTGAACATACCTTTTTTTTTTTTCTTTTCTTTGCTTCCTAAATTTAGGCAGCACTGCCTGTATTAAAAAGAAACGAGCTCAGAGTTTTGTTGGCATTTTTCACCCCCCCTCATACTTCAGGTGGCCACGGAAAATGTACAAAGCAGTGAGTAATTAAGTGCACAAGGAAATGATATTTCAAAGGAGACACGGTGCATTTGGAGGGGCCGTTTGCAGTGTGTTTACACCAGTAGCTTTGAATTTATCTTCATCTTGCAGCAGGTGCAAAATCTTCAGGGGAACGTGGGGCTTTGCAAGCTGTATCCGAGCTGTCTGCAGAGGGACCCGCATCTTCTCCGGGAGACCAGAGCCAGGCTAATTGGCACCAGTGTCAAAAAATCCTGGGTGGGAAAGGTGGTGGTGGCAGGAGCTCCTGTGGCCACGGTCCTGGCTACTCCTCTTCCAGTCTAATTAAGCTGCCGTTAATTGGATCAGTAGCAGGAAAGATTTCGGGTATGGTTCTGCCCGAAAACGAAGCAGTTTGCCCTTCCGTTCTGCTTCTCTCTTTTGCTTTCACAGCCTGGAGGAAAAGGTTACTTCTCCCCATTCGGAGAGAAGTAATTTCTTCTTATTCTTCCCTGTCATGTGTCCTGCCCTGCCTGATGCTCTGCCCGCTCCTCAGGTGCAGGATCCCCACATCTGCCCCATTTGCTGTGGTTTTAGAAGCCTGGCACGAAGCTGATTATCTCCAGGTGGGTGTTTACACGTAGCCAGGAGTGCTTCTGCCGGAGCATCAGCGGAGCAGGCAATGGCCTTGAAAACATGAGCCAAGTCCCTCTCCTTGAAGAACAAGGGAAGGATCTACTTTTCCAGTAGCCTCCCATCAAACCTGTCAGCAAAGAGGCTGTAAGCAATAAAGAGCTGAGCTGAAAATCCAATTTCTACTCAAGCAGAAGACCCGTTGTTTTGATTCAGTTGGTCAAAGCCACTGTCGGGCAGTTCTAGAGGTCAATAATTAGCGCTGTGATGGAAACAAGTGGGGAGCAGGAGGCAGGGGAGCGGGGAAGGTAGTTATAGGAGACTTGTAGCACGTTGTCCCTTTCCTTGGGCAGCCCAGCTCAAACTCCTTGAGCTGTAATGGGCTTTTTGCTGTTTCAGGCTGCTCTGCCCCTCTCAGTCACGAGGAGAGAGGAAGCCACATGGAGCGATGAGGATGGGAGCTCCCAGATCCTCATTTCTCCAGCCCCTCTCCGGCTGGAGGATGGTGAAAGCTGCCATCGTACCTGTGGTTCAGGCTCTTTGTGCAAAGGGGATAATACTCATCTAACTCATAAGGGATTTGCGATTTAATGTTTGCAAAGCACTTTAAGACCCTGGATTGAAAGGTGATTTATAATGGTAAAATCCAGTGTTCTGTGGTCTATTGTATACTTGCCTGTGTTCAATTATCCTGATGGAGGCTTTTCCCCGCTCCCCCACCCCTTCCTTTTTTTTTTTTTCTTTTTACATTTTCATAGTAACTTCAAGCAAACATGGGGTTTGTGGCAGGCACAGTATCCCCAGCAGGAGGATGAGTTTGCCTCCCAAGGAGGGGCTAACTTATGCTGATGATATGAATAAAGATTGGGAAGGAAAAAAGGGGATTGCAAAGTGAAGGGCACAGGAGATTGGCGATAACGCTGTGAAATAGGGGTGGGAAGGCTGTGCATTTGATGTATGCATAAGGAAAGTAAAAGATGCTTCATAAATAATCAATTTGCATACTCCTGTTGGTCGCAGTGATGGGGGTATTTTCCAGCAGATCAGCTACTGCTCCTCCCTTGCAAATGCTGCTTGGAGCTTCCACTGTGCCGGCTGTATTCTGCAGGAGGGAAGCTTTGATGGGACACGCTACCCTGCCTGCAAAATGCAAGTCCCTGCACTGGCACCAGCATCTCCAACCGCATCTTCAGTCAAATTACAGGGTGTACAAGTGATAACTTGCTGGATGTATTCCCCGTTCAATTTTCAAACTGATGCTTTTTAAATCTCACTTGTCTGATGAGATGGCGAGGGCTGGGGAGCAAAGGGGCAGAGGCTGAATTGGCTTCCAAAACCAAGTAAGTGTCCTCGCTTGAATCCTGAGCAGGGATATGGTCAGGTCTGCTGGGAACTGTCATCTCAGTTGTGCCGTGATAGTCTGTGCAGCCAGAGTTGAATGCTGGGCTGTGCCCTCCCCTTGGCATTGCTGTACTCCCCGAGTGGTTTTGAATCGGTGTCCCAAGCACCAGAGGAAGGAACCAGCTGCTCTGTGAGGTATCTTGTTGTTAGCTGTGAGCAAAGTAGAATGCTGGCACAAGGTGTCGGACTCGGTGGCTGTGGAGGATGTGGTGCAGGTGAGGCAGCCTCTGGGTCCAGAGGGGCTGGATGGGGAAGGACCAGTGGTGCCCCAAGGATGCAGACTCCAAGGCTGCTCCCTTCTTGGGCAGTGGGGACCTGCTGAGGGGTTAGTGGTGGCCTGGGGACAGTTTCTCTTGGTCATCTCCACCAGCGGAGGATGTCTCATCTGGACACATGGGTGCTTCTGGCTTGCACCCAAGAAAGACATCTGTGTCTCCTGGGGCAGCCGGGTCTCTCCTGATGATGTTGTGTTGCCCAACTTCACCCCCTTCCCTGTGGAGTTTGGGGGTTGCTCTGTTCCACTCAGCTGTAGTTGACTCTGATTCAGTCAATGCTGTGCTACTCCCTGAGGGTTTCTGGTGAGTTTGTACATGCCGCTGCCCTCTCTAGACCTGTGGATGGCCAAGCTCCTCATTGGCTTGTTGATTTTTACCTGATGCTTCAACAAAAAATCAAAAAAAAAATAGAAAGCCACCAATCAAGCCTGGCCAAGCGTGTAGATCTGAGCGGAGCCCTGAGGTGATGTGATCCCCCCAGCCTGATGGGGTGATTTCTCAGTGCAGGCATCCCTTACCGCTGGTACCAGGCAGGTGAGGGATGGCGGTCGGAGCGCCGTGCGGCTGCCCGTGGAGACCAGGCAGTCTGGGCGCCTGCTTCGGTGGCTGGCTTCCACGTGTGGGAAAACACTGAGCTGCTTTGTGGGAGATGTAGTGAGCTTCTGCACCTGCCAAAATAAAACTTGTTTTGTAATATCTCCTGCCTGTCAAAAGCAGCTGGCTCTGTAGGTTGCTTTGTTGTTTGGTGTACTCGCCCTGTGATGATTGAATACTTACGTGTATTTGTGTAAATAGTTAACATTCGTTGGTGCTATACCTACAGGTGTAGAGATCTCCTTGTGTTAAGGGAAAGCAAATGATGCCGTGGTCCAGGGACCCCTCAGATTTCACTTGATTATTTTTTGTGACAAGATTTGCCAAGTAAGCCAAGGCTGACAAGAGGTGACAGAGGCTTTGCTGGGGAGCCTGGCAGGGGTGAACATCTTCAGGGAGGAGAGTTCCCAGGGAGAGGGTCTGTACAGGGCTCTGAGCAGGTTTTCTTCCTCCTCTAGGAAAATTTACTCCCCAAGACAGGTGTAATTCAGCGAGTGAATCACCACAGGTGTTAAAAGCCCGGTCAAACAAAGCATGATGGGAAAGATGGGGTCTGCAGACCTCACAAGTTCTTCCAGTGCTGCTGAGCTGACACTTTTGTTTTCAATGCTTGCCCTTCCCTGGGGTTGGGGCTCTCCTGCATCTGCTCAGGGAACAGGGGGCGCCTGGTACAGTTTTGCCTTTTGGCCACCCAGCCCTCTCTCTGCCTTCCAGGTTCGATGAAGAGCCCCATCAACAAGACGGCGCTGACCCTGATCGCCGTCAGCTCCTGCATCCTGGCCGTGGTCTGTGGCTCCCAGCTCTCCTGCCCGCTGACCGTCAAGGTGACACTTCATGTACCCGAGCACTTCATCGCGGATGGTAAGACCCTTCAGAAACTCATCCCGCTGCCCCGCTGGGTGTGTTTGGGACATGGGCTCCCTCTCTTTGGGAATTGCCCTGGATGCCTTCAGCTGCAGGGATCCCCCTTCCCAGAAGCCTGTCTGTGAGCCCAAAACCTCAATTGTGTCTTTTTTTTTTCTTTAATTATTATTATGATTATTACTAATTGTATCTGTTGGGTATTCCTGTTTTCATCCAAACTCATTGAGGAGCCCCAGGAGCCTGCACAGCCAGCCCTTCTCCCGTCCTGCAGCAGCAAAGCTGCTCGTCCCAGCTCCTTGCAGCAGCGCAGAGTGAAATCGCTCGGATTTGAGCAAAGGCAGAGATGCTTTGAAAAATTAGATGAGGGCTGCTGTCACTATTTATTGCTTTCTCCAACTGGGCTCCTTGCGCTTGTTGTGTTTCACTGACCTTTTCTTTATAATGTGCAGTGAGCATTGAGTGCAAGTTTTTGGTAACACGAGGGCAAATTTCATTTTCTTCCAGCAGACGGGACCCATTATTCAGTCACTTCCAATTCCTCAGCTCCTGCCCTCGTCTCACTGCTTGGGGCATGTGGAGGGGATGTTTTTTTTCTGCCAGAACCGTGCTACTTTGACCTAGTGCATCCCCAGCTGCTGGAGCGTCCTGGCACAGCCAGCTCCTGTACAGCCCCTGCGTTGGGGCCCGGGGTGGAGGAGAGCTCTTGGGGGAATTAATATTTTGGGGAGAGGTAGATGGTTAAAGAGATGCAGCAGCAGGGCGTGATGTAGACAGGCTTCAACTATCACCCCGTGCTGGGGGGGCACTTGGCAGAGTGTTTGAAGTGAGGTTCAGCCTGGCTAAGAGTAGTTTCTTGTTGGCTGTGCTGTGCCTGTGTGGGGTGTTACCTGCACTGCAGCACTGATGGGGCACGAGCTCTCCCCAGCCCCACCACTGACCCTCACTGCCTCGTCAGCCCCGCTTCTGTGTCTGTACCCAGCCATGCTGATGGGCTGGGGGTGGTGTCGTGGGCTGCTGCCCCCGTGCTGGTGTGCGAGGCTGCCTCTGCTCTCATGGTGGAATTGTGGAATGGTTTGGGATAAAAGGGACATTTGAAGGTCATCTAGTCCAACCCCCCTGCAGTGAGTGGGGACAGCTTTGACTAGATGAGGTTGCTCAGAGCACTCTCTAACCTGGCCTTAAATGTTTCCAGGGATGAGGCTTCCACCTCGCTGGGCAACCTGTGCCAGTGTTTCATCACCGTTGTAATTTTTTTTTTTGTACTTGTATCTAGTGTAAACCTACTCTTTTAGTTCCCGAGGAGGCTCCTTAGTTGCTGATTCTGGAAATGACAACCCAGTCTCTGGGCACATGGGCTACCTCTGTGGTCAAAGCCTGGTCCTTAAAGAGTGTCTGCTTTGTTGTCTCAGGATTGAGGAACTGAACATCAGTGGAGTGGAGACATGAAGAAGACATGACTTGAAACAAGGGACTTGTCTACACCTCGACTTGTTTCTGAAAGGCCGTAAGGACTGGCCAGGCTGCACATAAATATTCTGAAGCCTTCACAGACTGTTACTCGGATTAGCAGGAGAAGAGAAGCTCTTTTTGCACTTGGGAAATGAGGTTGCTCCAGTGTCGACTCGTGCTCCTTTGAGCTGGGCACTGGCCAGTTCATCACTCGGACTGGGAGCTCACAGCTGGTTTAGGTACTTGCTGAAGGTTGTCCTGGAAGACAGAACTTCAATATGCTGCTCCCAGCCTGCAGTTCTGGCTCAGGGAAGACAGCGTATCCTCGAAAAAGAAAATAAAATAAAATGCAATGTGACTCTGTAGAATGAAAGTGAAAAGCTGAGCCTCTGCTTGTCACCAGGAAGGGGGTGGCAATGCAAATTATGCAAATATGGAGAACACTCGAATGGAAACGACAATGAAATACCAATAAAACAGATTAATATCCTTGAAACTGGGGGAAATGGGATGATCTCCAGTCCCGACTTAATGACTTTTCTGAAGAGAAAGTGGCAAGAGGACTGGTAAAAACGGTTTGGAGAAGAATTAAAATGAGCTTTGTAATGAAACTGTAAAATATAATTACAAACTGCGAAAACTTTTTAAATATTTTTTATGAGAAACAGTCAAATTCTTCACATAGAAGCAACCAAGCCATTTTGCAGTGGCTATCACTTTTACTGAAATCTCATCATTTTATGCGACGGCAGTCCTTTGCTTGGGAAGAGAAAGCTCTTAAAGTTGTCCCTTCTTTTTGAATAACAACAAATCCCAAGGCAGCACCCAACTGGCAGCAAAATATAAAACATTTAAAGGCATCACGGAGCTGAGCCGGGTTGGGAAATTTTAATGATACCCAGGAAAAAAGTGGCTGGCTGTGTTTGCAGAGACTCGGCACCCGGAGTCTTACGCTGCTGGAAAATAGGGAACCTGCTCCTCCTTGGCGATCTCCTGGGTGGATTTAAAACCTGCTTTTTTTGGGTGTTGGCACAGGCATCCCCACGTGAGCAGAGCTGATCTCTGTTGCCCAGGCATGGCTGGGAGCTGTGCATCCCTTCACGTGGCAGCTGATGGTGCACACCACGTCTCGTCGATGTTGCCTTGCACGTCAGTAGTCTGGCTTCTGGAGCTCTGCTCTGTGGTGTTTTGCAGGATGATAGGGCAGGCTCTGCGAGAAAGGCAGGGATGGTGCATCCACGGGAGATGTTCCTATGCAAGAAAAGGGTGTCCTCTCATTCCTTTTTGAAATGCGTTGTTTCAATAGACGCCAGAAGCCAAGGAAAATCTTTAAGCAGAACAGCTACCAACACCTCTGCAGGAAAAGCCAAACAAAGACAGAGGCAGAAAGAAATCCCTCTCCTAGCAGATGAAAACTCGTCTTTGAAGGAAACTTTAAATAGATGCCAACCAGCTCCAGCATGCTGGGAGCCAAAGCCAAGTTGGGAAAAGGAGAACGGGGGGGGGGAAAGCCCCACCAAAAGTCTCCAGCCTCTGAGGAAAGCATCTTTACCATTCTACAGCAAGGAATGGCGTTAGGGAAAGCAGCTCCTGAGCCCTCTGGACTCATAAGTGGGGAAGGGGAGGGGAAGGACCGGGACCAGAAACCAACTGGCAGCAGAGACCAGGATGATATGTTTCAGGCACAGTATTAATAACCAGCCTGTCTCTGTTGCTCTTATTTCTCTGTCTCAGTTCGTTTTCTCCCTTTTGTTCATTTGATGGGGTTCCCCCCGCCCCGCTCCTCTCCTCTCGGAGCAATTACTGGTGTGTGCAGCTGCTGTGCCTGTGTCTCCTGGGGCAGCCAAATCCAGGGAAGCCTGGCGGAAGGTGCTGTGCTCTTTGCTGCTGCGGAGGACTGGGGCCCACGTGTCTGTCCCTCCATCTTCTCTTAGGATATGATGGTGGGAACATCGTCTTCTCCCTTCTGCTGCCCCAGGGCACTGTATTTTGGGGCAGCCTCTGCCCGCGCTGAGCAGAGGCATCATTCTGGTTTCGGAGTCGGCTTGGATTTATAGAAAGGCTGGTGGTGGCTTTTATGAGGATATGGAAATGGAAAGCATTATTTAAGGGACCCTTTAGCAGTGCCAAAGGAGGGAAGAAAGGAAAGAGAGTCTTTCCATCTGAGTAATAAAACCCTTTATGAATATGTGAGCCACTCAGCTCTATGCATTCAATATTTTTTTTTCTTTCTTGTAAGTAATCACTCAAAAAAGTAGAGATACAGCAATGGGAGCGGCTTGGAGGGAAGGCAGGGCTGGAGAAAGATACCCGGGAGGACTCAGCCTAGAGTACGACCTTGCTGCACAACAGCTTGAAATATAGTATCAATTAAAGCTTCCCATTTTTATAGCCTGCAAAGAGGTTATATACGGTGTGGGTGGATGTTTGTATCTGGATACTTCAGTGGGAGAGGTAGGGAAGATCTTCCTGTGTCTGCAGAAGGGAACAAGAGCTGCATTTAGCTAGGTGCTTGTAGGACTTTGGTTTGTGAGTGGAAATAAAGGGTGTAAAGCAAGTTCCTGTCACTTCAAAGACATCTCAGGGTGCACACATGGAGCTGGGCTCTGCCCCATTCCTGCCCCAGCTCCTGCGAAGGTGGGCGAGTTCCTGGGGTGAACGTTGCCTGCGGGCAGCCGCAGGAGGAAAGCCAACCCAGTCCCGCCCCGTGCAGAGCCAGGCGAGCAGTGAGAGGTGGCATTGCCGCTTGAGACCATGCTTTGAGTGTCCGACAAGGCAGGAGAGTTGGAGGAAGCTTCTTTGTGGCTTTTCTTTTCTTTAAGCTTCGTGCATCTGCCCGTCTGAATGATGTTGTTGTGTGATTGTCACGCAGCCGATCGGTAATTGTTTCATCTGAAGATTATTTCCTACCTTCCCCCCCGCCACTGTTTCCTCCAAGACGCCGGTGGAATTGGATGCTGCTATTAGCAGCTTGTGTTAATTTTCCCTGAAGATTGCCGGAGCTCTGCAGATGTTGGACTCGCAACAACTTCTCATTTTGGTTTTAATTAAATGTGTTGCTTTAAATTGTTTGCTTTTGACATCTCCTGCTCAATCTCCTGCAGCCCTCAGAGGTGACCAGGCATTAACTTGTGTCCTCAGGCGCTCGCTGGCGCCTCTGCTCAGCACTTTCGAAGCATGCGGCCGCCGAGAAATGAGAAGCGAGAGCTGTGGGACCGGGCTGCCTCCCCCTTCCTTTTTACAGCAAGAAAAAGCTGCAAAAGCTGTTTGATTTACACGTGAAGCACCCCAGGTTTATAGTGGAAGGATGGAGAGAGGGTTCTGGTCTCAGAGGTGTCTCTCTGAGCTTCAAAGGAGATGCTGTCATTGGGGTCCTTCATGTTCTCCAGGAGGTCCCAGCCCCATCTGAAATCAGCAAAGGGAATTTGTGGCCTTGAAATCTAATTTTTACTTGTGCTGTTTTCTCACCTCGGAGTCATTCTGCTGCAGAGGTGCCTGTTTTGCTGTATGGAGACCTGGGTCAGGGCTTTGGCAGAAACAATACTCTCCCATTGCAGACTCCGTGCCAGGCCTGGCTGACCCAGCCCCCCCGTGTTTCTGGTAAGGTGGCCGTGTTTGGGGAGCAGCTTTACAGATTGCGTTTAATTGCATCAGCTCTTAATCACTGGGTCACCTCCGTGCCTGCATTACAGTTCCCGCGCCCGTTTGACTGGCAAGAAAATGTGAGCAAATGGCTGCAGTGTTACCAGACGTGAACTCTAAACATTAACATCAATTTATAAACTGTATCAGCGTGGATCAAAGGCTTTCCAAGATGCTTTTACGGTGCGAACGCTCTTTGCATGAAGAACTAATAAGATTCTGGAGGCTGAAGTAAATCACGTTTTTATCGTGCCTTTGACAGGCTTTGCGATCCCACGCTCACCTCTTTGCCGTGCCGGCCCCGCTCCCCCAGCTGCGTGCGGGGCAGCTCGGTCTGCAAGGGAAGGCAAGTGCTTCTTCCTTTCCCCTTTGCAGGATTCACTGGAGCAAAGCCCGAGGTATTGGTGTTGATATTTGGATGGTGGCAGCGAGGGTTGTCTCCTGAGAGAGGCAGGATGTACCCACCATGGGGAGGTGGCATCTCTCAGCGCCTGCTGAGCTTCTGCCAGCACCTCTAATTTGGGAGGGATGGCGAGGGAGAAGCACAGTAAGGCACCACGTCTCTGACCCGCTAACCTGCTCCCTTCCTAGGCAGAGAGATGCACACGTTGCCTTCTGCATCTTCCGGGTGAGGCCCTTGCAGCGTGGTGGGGGGTCGGTCCTGGGAAGCTGGCTCAGGCCACGCTTGATTTTGAACAACAGTTCATATGATACCTGCGGCAGGAGTGGTGGAGTGAGGGTTTGTGGAGGCTGCATAGCAAGGAACGTGCTGCTTCACTTCTCCATTCTCCCAGCAATAGCAGTGCTGATGTGCAACCTCTCGGTGAGTAGCTCCCCTCAGTCCTGTGGTGTCTTAACTTGGCACGTGCCACCTCTCGGTTGAGTGTTCCGCTGTCCTGGGAGGATGTTTGGTCTTTGTGCTGGCTGAAAAATCTCCATTCACACACATTTTACGTTTCCTGAAGCTTATCGTAATTCATCCATCATACACTTCTTGATGTGATTAGATTTAGGCTGGATATCTCCGAACCCTTGTCCAATATCTAAAGAGCATCACTGAGAAAGAGCCCGAGGCTGGAGTGTGGGAGTTGGGAGATACGGAGTGTCGAGGAGAAGCTTTTCTTTAGGAGTCTAATTTCTGTCTCAGCCATCGCTGGCCCAGATGCCGAGTGAGGGCAGAGATGTGCTGTTACGAACAGCCACGCAATCATATTGTCTAATAATGCCACAGGAGATCTCGTCGCAGCGTGAGCTTGACCACGAGGCAGAGGGGGAAAGATGCCATCTCACTCGGGTTTGGGAAGAGTTGGCCAAGCCATCAGCTGCTGCATAGAGTTAAATCCGTGTGTTGCTCGTCAGAAGTTCAGCCCTGGTGAAATCAAGACTGACTGCCAAGAAAACCCAAAGAAAGAGTCTGTCAGAATTATCAGGAAAGTGCAATTTAACAATTAAAATGTAACCCTGCTCCTCCCACTGGAAAGATGCTTCTAGTCTGAGCTATAATTACACACAGATTTGTATCACTAATTTGCTTCTACTTTGCCAGAGTGAAGAAGCTCTGACAGGATTGGCAGCGTTTCTGGGCAACGGGGGTCTCTGGGTTTGATCAGCGAGCCCACAGCCATGCAGGCGGGTCACATGCTGAAAATAGGTCTTTGAGTCAGGCGCTGTGTGTGATACAGGCTTTTGTTGCTTTAAAAACTTGCTACCCTAACTTCCTGTTCAGGCATTTTGTTTTGTTCAGGAAAGAAACCATCTGAAAAACAAAATGAAGTGGACGGCTTGGTTTTTTACCTGGTGCAATACTATCTCTGGGTTCAAATTAGAGTACAGAATTAAGAGTTGGACTGTGCAGAGTTTAAATTACTCCAAAATGACTGTGTTTTGGCACTGAGCAGGAACAGGATTGTAGAGCTGGGCACCACGTCAGTCTGTGGGTGCACCAAGCCCGGTTTGCTGGTTTAGCTCAGTACAGGTGTGTCCTGGGCATCCAGCGTCTGCCTGCTCTTCTGCATTTTCTGAAAGAAATTTAAGAAGCAGAAGTTTTCATTCCCTGAGACCAGGACAGGAGCGTGAGAGCTGATCAATGGAAAGATCTGATGGGGAGGAGTTGTCTCATTGAGAAGTGTTCTTTGAAGTTTAAAAAGGAGTAAAAAAAAAAAAAAAGTCTCTAAAGAAATCAAATAGGGTTATTCTTTGTACCTATAGGATGGAGCAAGAAGGATAATCCTTATTCTAGTGTTTAAAAAAATATCTGTGACAGGCTTATAATTGTATGATAGTACAGAGATGGTTACATTAATAGCAACCTGTAGTATGACCTCCCCTAGCTTTCCAACACAAAATACTAATCTTAGATGAAAAGGAGTTTCGTTGGCCAAGAAACAATGAATGGACCAAAGAAGACAAAAAGAGCAGAGGAAGGAGGAAACAGAAGTCCTTCAAAAAAAATTTTTTTTGATGTTTTCTCTTGGGGAAAAAAAAAAAGAGAGAGAGAGAGAGAAAGGAAAAGCCAAACCCTTTTGGGTGCTTTGTTCTTTTCCCTTGTTAGATATCTCTTCTGAGCTGCTTTATCCTGTTGTGTTGTGGAAAATGATTTTTGAAATGTCAAAACTTCAAGCCTCTTTTGTCAAGGCTTAAGCAGTTCCACTGAACTTTGAAGGAGACCCCAGCATGAGAGACGTGAACTTCACTGATCTGCCTTTGATCAGCCTTGGAGAAGGAAAAGGAGGGGGGAACACATGCATACAAAAATGCAAACAAATCAGTCTCCCAAAGCGCTGGTGGACCTCGTGGAGCTAAGAGGAGGTTGTGTAGCTGTGTCCTGACGTTCTTCACAGCATTGCAGTGCTGCTCTGTGGTGTAGATTGGCTTGTAAAGCCAACGGTGCCCAAGGGACCTGTCCTACAACGTGGGTTCTTGGGACGAGGAGGTGGTGGGTGGAGAGCTGCCCTTTCCTGGTTGTATTCCCAGGTTTGGTTGATGGTTGCTTTACCCTGGGGGCTAAATGTCTCCACTTAAGGGTGATTTCTTTGAGCTTTTGAGTGGAAAGCTCAAAACTTGTGTCTATGAGGACATCTAGGAGGGGATAGAGTTGGTGGCAGAGGACAAGCAGGGTGGACAGTCTCTCCAGGTGTCTTCAGGGAGTATCTCTGCTGGGATCTGCTCCCCAATTGCAGATGTGTTTCAAACTGGGTACAGATGTGGGGGTGAGGTCCTCAAGGCAGATTTTCAGAGGGTCTGTCCTGGCAGGGTGAGCCCCTCAGGTTCCCCATCACCCCCTTCCCCCCGGCGCGTTCCTCTCCGTTGGAGGCTGCGCGTTGGGGAGCACAATCTGGGCTGGTGTTCCTGGAGAGCTAAAGGTGTTTTTCCGCTCTTGCTTAGAAAAATGTTTGTTCTCAGTGGTTTCTGCAAGGATTTGATTCTGTCTGCCCTTGCTGAGTTTTTCAAGATGGTTTAATAAGTGTGCATTGGTAACTTTTGAAAACTCTTTTCTTTGTGCGGATTCTTTGAAAATAAAGAGAAAATTTGTGTGAAAAGGCTTTTAAATCTTCAGAATTGTAGCTTTCAAAATATTTGTAAAGTGTCTTTTCCTGTTATTTTTTCTCAGTCAAGCTATAAAGGGATCAAGGTTGAGATGCTTTTTTGTATTTTCAATGGGAGTGCAGGCGATGAGAACGTATGTGAACATCTCTGAAAATCTTACCCAGCTGAGCTGACACACTCAGCTTCAAAGATGTCAGAAGGTTCCAACTAGAAGTTGTGCCCTCCCTCCTAGGAAGGAAGGAAGATGTTTACAATTAACTAAAAAATTTTCATTTTCCCAGGTTTACGTTTGGTTTTTTGGCTGTTTTTTTTTTTTCCCCAAGACTGAAGTGGAAAGCCTCCATTCTACGCTGAACTTGAATGCAGGGATTTTGGATTCCAGTGTTTTCACTTCTGTTTGTTGAGGTTTTTAAAAAACTTTTGATATTGAGAGGGATTTCTCCATTAGACTTACTAAAATCAAAATAAGTAATTCATCTTGAAAACACTAGGACTGTGTGTGGGTTTTTTTTAAAGTTACGATTGCTTTATGTTTGGGTAGGTCTTCCTCTTTACAGAATATGGCAAAGCTTGACCAATTTGCAAATGATTTCAGGCCTCCCATATTTGTGCTTTCACATGAACCCCAAAATTCTGCTGGAAGAGAAGTTATTGACTCCTGGCCAGCTGCCACGTTTTGGTGTTGATTTAGGAGGTGCTCCCATAAATAATTTTTTGGCGTTTCATAGTTCTAGCAGCAAGCAAACTGGGTTATCCGAAGATGAAAATTTGGTAGCAGGACCACAAATGTGCTTCTCCTCCCAGCGGAGCTCAGCCCGTGGGGCTGGTGTGGAGCTCCAGAGGTCACCTCTCCATCTCCCACCCTGGCCATGGGGTCCCCTCCATGGAGCAGCTCCTGGGTCCAGGATGCTCGGGTCACCTTGGTCTTTTTCAGTGCTAAAGAGGTGACTCTTGTCTGTCTGATTTGCTTCCGTTACTTTGAGGCTGGCTGTGTTTTAACCAGAAGTGGGGTTCATTAAGTAGGGATTTAATCAAGAGCTGGTGGTTTCACTCTTCAGTCTTTGGGTACGGAGGGAGTTGTGTGTACCAAACCTCAAAATGTGCTCACGTGCCTCCCAAGCCTCGCTCTTTATTAGGGAACTACAAAAAAATAAGGAAGAAAGCAAGACTGACAGGCTACTACATAGACACATCAGTGTAAGTGGTGAATGCTCCCAGTGGGTTCATGATGCATTTCTGTTTGGTAAAATACGCCAGCAATAGTTACCATTGATATTTAAAGCTCTCTTTAAATATTCATGGGGAAGAACGATAATTAGAAATGAAATTACGTGGCTCTAAGGTACTTCTTTGTGCTCAGCGTTTCGATGCTTTCCGCCGATGCCGTGGAGTTTACCCGGCGCTGCGCTGCTGCCGCGGCTGTGATTGAGATGTATCCAGCCGGCTCCTGCCTCGCCGCGTCTCCAGAGCACCTGGATCCTGGGTGTCTAGTTTTCTTTTGCCTGAGCAGTCGGTAGCTTGGCAGCTTCCTTTGCCTTTGAGTGGAGAGATGCGTCTGCGAATACATTTATGGTGTATAACCAGCAGAAGCGTAGAAGATTTGGATTCATGTGAAACGAGGGCGCAGGTTTGTACGGTGCCGAGAGCTCAGGATGCCTGCAAATGAAGTCGCTCACTGGGATGCTTGACTTCAGGCTTTACTTTTTTTAATCTTCTGCATGGGTAATATGGCGCAGGATGAGGTTTAGAAGGGCTCCTCCTTGCTGAAGCGTCAGTGATTCTCTTCAAAAAGAAATCAGGAGTTTGTGTTCAAGCAGGCTCATGTGCGGTGGTTGCTGCTGTGGATTTTTAGTCCTGCTTTTTTAATCGCTTGGCTTTCATTGGGCTATTATACAGTGCTTAGAAAAATGTTGTCCCGGGCCTTTACTAAGTGATATAAGCCCCAAAGTTTCATGAAAATACGCCTTGGATCTAGACTTGCCAACCTCGGGTGATCACTAAGGAGGATCTGAATCTTCAGATAAGTGATTGCAAATTTTGCTCATGTTTGCAAGTCCTAGCGCTTAGTGGAGGGATGGCTGTGGGTTCCTGGGCTACCTGGCAGTTCCTATTACCCACTCCTCTTTGAAGGCTGCTTCTCCCCTGTTTTTAGAGGCTTTTACCCTGGTAACTTTTGCAAAACACTGCTTAATGGCAGAGGGTTTTTGGCTCCCCTCTGATCTGTGCGGTACTATTATGGAGGCAGTCTTATAATCAATGTAATTGAAGATCAGAGTTAATGAGGACCTCTGTGCCTACAAAATCCCCCAAGCGATGCTGGGCCTCAGATGTTAGATAAGGAAATGATTGGGCTGAACTGAAAATCTATTTGGCTAATTAGATGATGCATATTCCCAGATGCCGGTGGGGAAAAATACATTTCACAAAATAAAGAAACGTAAGATTTTGTAAGAAAAGATTTTTGGCAGGAATTCAGTTCTAGCTCTCCAGAGGGAGAGGGTGAGGGAATGCCTCTGCTACGAGACTGCTCGTATGAGAAGTTGTGTGTTGGGCCAACTCACCTTCAAGTAAAGACCTGAGGTGGGGACAGCCCGTGCTGCCACTGCCCATCCGTGTCCTGAGCCTGGCACCCAGGCATCCTGCACAGCTGGGGATGACGGATCAGACCTTGGGCATTGCTCTGCGTTTCTTCAGACATCTGGAAATCAAATCCAGTATCTCATGATGCTGAGTAGGATGGGGATAGGGGAGTGTCCCAGCTGATGGGCCATTTGTTGGGGCACATTCATACAGAGAGGAGCAGTGTTGGTGAGCTCAGTATCATTTTGCTGATCTTGACATCACAGCAGCTCCTAAAGAGTAGAGTGTTCTAATATTGGGCCAAAACACACATTTGAGTGGAGTTTTTTAGATTTTCGCACTCTCCTAATGCATTTTTTTTTCCTCACCTTCCAGGCAGCAGCTTTGTTGTGAGTGAGGGGAGCTACTTGGACATCTCCGACTGGCTTAATCCAGCCAAGCTGTCCCTGTACTATCAGATCAATGCAACGTCCCCCTGGGTGAGAGACCTCTGTGGGCAGAGGACCACTGATGCCTGTGAACAGCTGTGTGACCAAGAGACAGGTAAGGGAGGCCAGGGAGGAGTGAAGACCTTGCAAAGCTTGGAGATGCAAGGGAGAACGTTTGCCTCTGCGTACCTTAATGCCCACTGAGCTCGCGTCTGGTGTCAGGCTTGCAGGACCAAGAGGTACCAGCAGGGTCACACAGTGGTGACCTTCATCAGCAAAGTGTAAAGATGATGGGCACAAGAATGAGGATTTGAAATAATGGACCTATCAGTTCTGTGGCGTGACAGCTGCAGGCTTGTAGAGTTTATCTGCTTTTATGTTGTGCTGCTTTGCTGTCCGGTCTGGAAAACCTACCTGTGAGTTTGCCCATCTCCATCCCTTTGCTTTTTTGACCACATTTCCCACTCCTGCCTGATGGTCACCTAGCCTGGCTTTCTCCTCCACCCTTCCTCGTGGAGTTGTGAAGTCTGGCATTTTTCCTCATCTGTAAATGACGTTTTTGCTGAGCGTGGTCTGCTTGTGTGCAAAGGCTGTCCCTGCACCTAAAGGCTGTGTAGACCCTGGTCTCCTTGCTGAGAAGCACCATTTCCAGGTTAGCCCTGGCTCTCCTGCTGAGCAGCTTCCCTCCTCTCTTAGCAATGAGAGTTTCTTCACCGTGTGTTTGTGTGTGTGTGAGATTCGTGGCTGCGAGTAGGGGTGTTGGTTGCTGATTTTGCCAGGGGGTTGGAAGTGGGGTGGCTCATGGAGGAGAAGGCTTTTTCTAAGCCTCCCACTGTCACGGACTGTGCCGGTAATACACGGCATCTTGAGGGGAGGAAATCCTCTGCACCATGAGCTGGTGGAGGTTACTCTTTTCTCATCCCTCCCTGCTCAGCTGACACAGGCAAACACAGAACTTGGCCTCATAAATCCTGGTCAAGGCAATGTTCTCTCCTTAGTACTCCTGTTCCTCAAGGCTTGTCTGCATGGAGGCACTGGCAGGCATTACTGCAGTAGAATAATTCCTCTGGATAATTCCTCACCTGTGTAGGTGAGCCCGGGGCATCACCTACAGCCCCAAGGAGGCCTGCGAGGCGGCAGCAGCCACCCTGGCAGATGGAGATGGTGCAGGAGGCTCTTCCCATCCAGATGTCACAGAGCAGAAGGATCTTTTCAGGCATCAGGGAAATGCAGCCACCTCAGCAGGAGAGGGAAGATGTGCTCAGAGGAGGAGGAGAGAAAAACTCTGCCTCCAGCAGAAACCATGGCGAGACCGAATGGAGGCAGACTGTGACTTTGTGTTGGAAGAGCCCCGTGGCTCCGCTCGCCAGCCCCGTGCCATCCTTGGAACCGAGCAGGGCTGGTTTAATCCTTGCACGGCCTCGGCTGCAACAAGCAGCTGCTTTCCTGTGCTGGCCCAGCTGCTGCTCCCGCTGCGTCCCCAGCTTCCTGGAGCAGCTTGTTGCTCTTGTTGAATGCCCCACGCTTGAGCAGGATGTGTCAGATCTCGTTTGTAGGGAAGGGAGCGATGCTCGTTAGCCTGGGAGGTGCTCTGCTCCGGCACCGCGCTGGATCCTGACCTCGCCAGCTGCTCTGCCGCTCCCATCCCTGGTTCCCATCCTCCCTGTTTACCCGTGATGGGAGGGTAGGGCAGAGCAGTCTTGATCTGAACCTTGAGGTTCCTCACACAGTATCTGTTAGTCAGCTTCTTCCCCCTCTCTCCAGCCTGGGAGTTTGCACATGGATAAAGCAAAATCTTTCTCCTGTCTATGCCAGTTGAATCTCCTGGACTGGCCGGTGGGGCTGCTGACTTTTAGAGCCTAAGTGTAAGACTCCCTTAAGAGGTCCAAACTTCCCAAGAGCTGATCAACCACCCACTGAAAATTAGACCGTTGAAAGTACCTATTTGACACCCAACCCCAGGACATAGCCCCAAGCACCACTTAGGTTTATCGCCATAGATCATTCGGCAGCTGTGAGAAGTTTCCATGCCAGGCTGAGAGCAGACCGTAACTTCATGATGCACTGCATGTATTTTTAGATTTATTTTTATTAATGTCATTCTATTTTTAAGGGTGATTTATTTTTATCACCACAAGAGAGACAGGTTTGTGGTTTTACTATGGGACATAAATCCTGCCTAGATTTCAACCTTTTCAGGTCAGGGATTTTATCATCTCTGTGAGCATCCCAAGTGATGGGTGCTGGGTATTTCTCCTGCCCTCTGTCCTCTCGGGCTGGGTGAAGGGTCCATGATGGTGGACTCAGGTTTGCCCTGTCTGGAGGATGAAAGCCTTGAAGGTTTCCCCTGTGAAGAGTACCAGAGCTGGCTCTGAGGTCCTCCAGCACACTTTTGTCTAATCTTTCTTCAGCCTTCCCCTTGGAGCCGCTCCCCGTGGCAGCCTTGTCCCAAACCTGCCTCGCCCCCAGGTGTAGCCAGACCTCTGGGCAGGACTCGTCCTGGCAGCAGAGACACATGTTTGGACAGAGACCCCAGGTCGTATCTGCTCTGCCTGGTGAGACTCGAGCTCTTACCCCTTCCCAGCACAGAAGACCCCTTTTGGGTTGCATTTTTATGTAAGGTCTGTCGGCACAATGTGCTGACTCATGACTCCAGCCACCAAGCGCTGCTTCAGGATGAGGAACAATGCACGCTGGAAACGGACACTCTGAAACACTAGGAAATGCCAAAATACACTTTTGCTTGCCTGACCTTAATTTGTCTTCCCTTGTGCCTTTGCCGTGTGACTCACTCTTTAATTAAATGATTGCTGCCCCCCGACAAATGTCAAACCGGCATTGCAAAGCACCGGCTCATCAGGGCTCTTCAGAGGGAGCGTCGGCATCTGCACAGGGGCAAAAGATCACCTCCTTCCCTGCTGCCAAGGCTGGTCCAACATGACTGCACCCACATTAAAGAGCGGATGCTGCTTAGGGTCTTCCCCGCAGGCAGGACAGGGTGACCATGACATGCGCTGCTACCTGTGACAGGACAGGACAGGGTCAAGATGACGTTCTCTGCTGAAGAAGACCAGCCAGAACAGCCCATCTTCTTGGCAGAGACTGACTGTGCTGCTTGAAGCAAGAGCAGGGAAGGTTTCTCATCTTCTGAGACTTGCAGTCGACTCTCCTCGCTCTGTGTTTTGTGGACAGGTGGGGAGTGCCCTGCCTTGCGCTGCTACCTGTGACAGGACAGGACAGGGTCAAGATGACGTTCTCTGCTGAAGAAGACCAGCCAGAACAGCCCATCTTCTTGGCAGAGACTGACTGTGCTGCTTGAAGCAAGAGCAGGGAAGGTTTCTCATCTTCTGAGACTTGCAGTCGACTCTCCTCGCTCTGTGTTTTGTGGACAGGTGGGGAGTGCCCTGCCTGCTTGTGCCACGCGCTGAGGTAGCTGTGTAAAACCCAGGAGCTCTTACTTTTTCACCTTACCAGCCCCGGTAACATTTATGAGAGGCTCTGGTTTTGGCAGCATATGCAAATCCTGATTTGTGAGCACAATTACCTGCTTTGTATGCACAAAACTGATTCACTTGCACATTCTGTGGGCATTGCTTAAGAGACCTGCTGGAGAATTGGTCCCTTAGGGCCAAATGCTGGAAGAAACAGCCTCTGATTTTGTGCTGTCAGGCTTGCTGGAGCAGTGGCATAAATGAGATGGATAGCTACCTTGATTAGCAGGTGCAAATGCGTTGAATTTTTTTTTTTTCCCCATCTATAAATCAGGCACTCCTCCATCGAAATTCTCTGCCTTGCATCCACAATGATGGCACCTCCCAAAGCAATAGGCAGAGGTTTGTAAGGGTTGAGTGAGATGTGGTAACAAACGGTCTTTTCTGGAAATTGGCAGGAGACTTAAAAACAAAGAAAAGTTTCCATCATCTTCCAAATGGGCTAGTTTGTCACCAGAGCCACAGATGGTGTTCGTGTCCAGGTAGGACAGGGGTCTTGCAGGCGGGAGACGGATGAAAGTAATTTTTAAATGGAGCCATTTTTTAAAGGCAACCTGTTAAGGGGATTCGGAGGTTGCAGAGCTGAGCATGTAAATCAGGAGATGACCAACCTTGGTGAGGATGCATTTGTGTTTATGAAAACAGCCATTTTCCCTGATAGTTCAATTTAATATCATGCGGCTTTTGTGCACATCAAGTAATATTTGTTTGTTCTGGTGCACTTCTGCTATTTTCGCTGTTGGAGGATCCTAGTGTCTTTATTGACTTAGACTTTTATAAGATGAGGTTCTATCTCTCTAAGGTACGGAGTTTAATAACTCGGTCAAAAAACATGTAATATATGATTTCTTTTCCTGTGGTGGCACAGCTTGCCTTGCGCACCAAGCAGGGCAGGAGGCAGTTAACTCCCAAGCTAATTTAGCTTTGGGCTAAAGTGTTATACATAAACAGCAATCAAAATGCATGCCCGTGAGGGGCTGAGCTAAGGTTATCTGTGCTGTCTTTACACTCTCATTTTCTGCCATTAGAGTGTTTAATCCTGCAGCTGCTAATGTTCTTGTAATGGCATTTCTTTGCTTGTCTGAAGACCATGGAGAGGAGGGAAAAGGAATGAGTTTTGTGGTGCAGAGCACTCCTGGGCCCATCTCCTTGGTTTGACCCGTCCCACCAACATTGCAGGAGGAGCCTTCTCAAGCCACCATGGTCAGCCGTGAGGTGGTGTTTGCCCCAGCAGATGACAGCCCCGGCACGGCAGGCCCCTCTTGGTCCACCCTCAGGACTTCTTGCTGCTTCCTTGCATCAGCTGCGCTCACGTACCTGTGGAGAGTCTTCCTCGGCTGCGCGGTGCAGGAGCTGAGCAGATGATAATGAGGATAAAATCCGTGCAGAGCGTAAACCCATGTGAAATCCTTGGAAGTTAAGCTTGTGCTTCAGTGCTGTGATGGATCTGGGTGAAGAGGGTGACTTGCAGCAGGGGGAGGGGAGGGATAACTGTAAATTAACTCAAAGTTTTCTCTCTGTACTCCATGCCAGGTCAGCTGGGCAGGAGCTGACTTCCACATCTTGCTCCTCAAGAGTTAAACTGCTTTTATGGAAACTGCATTTCTTGTCAGGGTGCAGCAGAGACCCAGGTTTGAAAAGTGCCATCCCCGAAGGCCAGGGACAGCAGATAGAAGGGCAAGAAGAGAAGCTTTTCAGAGAGCTTGACCAGGAGCTGACACTGCTGTGGTGGCTGTTGGAGGAGCCTTTGAAGATGCTTCGCTTGCTCAGTGAAGTTGGGAATTCAATGAATTCTTAAGGCCCTTGTTGATCCTTACCTGTGTTTAATTTGCTCTCAACCTCCTTCTCGAAAGAGACCCTCACTCTGGTATCCCACAGGGGCACAGCACACTTGTTTTGTTGCGAGGTTTTTTTAACTTTCCTCTCATCCCTATCTCCATTGATGGGAAACCCTGGTGCCACCCCTTGTGCAGGTGTGTGTCATGTCCCACCCTTGGCCAGC
This sequence comes from Apaloderma vittatum, assembly GCF_000703405.1. Taxonomy (NCBI): domain Eukaryota; kingdom Metazoa; phylum Chordata; class Aves; order Trogoniformes; family Trogonidae; genus Apaloderma; species Apaloderma vittatum. Next base: position 16,652 of record NW_009726444.1, on the reverse strand, counting down.
TCACCCTTGTCATTGTGCTGCTGGGCACTGAGGTGCTGCACTCGCACCCCTGGCAGCCAGTTTGGCCTCCTGCTAGCAGAGAGTGTGATGGTTTTATTATTTCTGTTTAGGCCAGGTTGCAGGCAGAGACAGTCCTGTCTGGAGGACGCGGTGGCTGAGATCTCTTGGGGGTTTTGCACTTCCCTGATAATTGTCCCTCGGGAGGAGAGCTGGTGGCGAGGAGGGGTGTTGCTTTGGGGGACCTACAGCACATCCCCATGGGCTGTCATGGTTCTAGAGCAGGGTGCAGGGGTGCAGCGAGATCTACCTGCACCGGAGTTGCTGTAGGCAGGGAGGGAGAGGGGCCAAGGCAGCGAGTGGTCTGGAGACAGTTGTGGGGTCCATTGGACCATGTGATGCCCTGAAGGGAGCTCTGCAGCCTCCTCCTGCCCTGAGGGTCCAACATGATGAGGAAGACCAGCCCGTGGGAGATGTTACAGCGTGAGTGGCTGAAGGACACAAGGTTTGATTGCCCCATGTCAAACTTTCTGTGGATGCTGGATGAAGAGATGGTTTTCTCTGCCAGAAGCTCAGAAACCTTTTGCAAAGGATAAATTAATGCGGGGCTTCCTCTGCATGTGGATGGGACTCTTGAGCCCCTGACAGCTTCATTATGGGAGGTTGGTGGCCATGACCGTCGGAGGGATGGGGTGACTTGTGTCGACCTGTTGGTGGCTTGTGCC
>NW_009726444.1:15499-15819 GCF_000703405.1 Apaloderma vittatum | reverse complement strand
AGGGGCCACCCCGGGAGCCCAATGTGTGAGCGCCCAGCTACTGTCCACCCCAACAGGGACTCCTGGGCGGTGGCCCCTGTTGCAGGCAAGGTTGACAAGGGGACATTGCCCTTGCCAAGCACCGTGCTAGTGGCTGGGACAGCAGCTCCCAGGCAGGAGATGACTTTTGCAGCTGCCTTTGATCCTGGTGAGGGGATTCAGGTCACGCAGCTAGAGCTGCTGATGGGGGCGAAGGCTTTGCATCCCTGCATCAGGGAAGGAGTGGGGGGGACACTCCAGCCTTCCTGCCTCGGAGCAGGATGGTAACCCTGGAGCTGGAT
>NW_009726444.1:15149-15371 GCF_000703405.1 Apaloderma vittatum | reverse complement strand
GCCGCCTGGCACCCAGCTCCCTCTGCAGCCCCTTTCTCCTCCGGTGCTGCGGTGGGTGGAAGGAGGAGAAGCAAGAGGCAGTGTCTCGGAGCTTGCTGTGCTGGAGCTCACCCCACTGCTGGGATGGGGCTCTGCAGGGAGGACAACGCTGCCGGGCTGCAGAGCCAAGGGCAGCCGGGGAAGTGGGTGCCGCAGCTTGCACCCAAGGGGCGTATCTGGGGG
>NW_009726444.1:11683-14993 GCF_000703405.1 Apaloderma vittatum | reverse complement strand
CTGGGACATGGCTGCAGTGCACCAGGACATCCCTCCGGGGCAAAGGTGGATGCCAGGGACGGAGGTGCTGCCGTGGATGAGGGAATCATGGATACTGGGACGTTGACAAGCTACAAGTTTGCTCCACTGCTGCTATAGTCCCTCTGACTCTTTAAATAAAAATGTCAATGACAGCAAAGAACAGCTTCCCAGGGGGCACAGGGACTCTGGGAGGTTCCACTTCATGCTGCACGCTGGACGGGTGGATTAGGGGGATCTTGCCGCATTATCGCCACTGATTGCCTCTCGCCCTAATGAGGCTAACAGGATTACCCTGGCAGCCCTGCTCCGCTGCTCCCCGTGCAGAGCGCAGGGATGGTGAGGGAGGGTGTGGGTGCAGCACGAGACCTTGCTTCCCCTTCCAGGAGGCACAGCAGCAGGATGCAACAGGCAAAATGGAAGAACAGTTCTGCAACTTCAGAAAAAAACCCACAAGAGCTGAAGCCTATAGCTGTGCTGGTCAAGATGCAGATGCAGCAGGAACCAGAGGGCTGTTTTCCTCCATGTAGTTGGCTTTGCACCATGCCTGTGCCACTGGAGGCAAAGAGCTTGGATGTGGCTTGCAGTGAATTCATTTTCTTCAGACGTGAACAAGCCTCAACGTGGACCAACCCTGAGCTGAAAGCCACAGATGCTAACGGTGGCTGCAGAGTGCTCCAGCCCTGCCCTTCTGCAGCTCCAGCACTAAAGCCCGTGTGAAGCACAGGCAGTGCAGGAAGCCCTTGGCTCAGAAACAGGCAAAGGAAGCTCACATCTGCATGTGGAAACCAGGTCGGTGTGTCCTTAGTTTGCTCCCTTCCTCCAGATCCTTCTCACCTTCCCGGCTGAGCGCAGGAGTGATGCCAGCAACCTCGCGGGACCAAAGCGGGCTGGGGCTGCACGGCCGCTGCTCCAGGTGCCGTGGGCTGGCACCAAGGGTGCTTTGCTGGGGCTGGCATGTCCCTTGCTGGGTGTGACTCTGTGTGGCCCTGTGGGCTGAGCTGCCAGCAGTCTCCTCCACCAGCCTCCGTGAGGATGAAGGCAGAGGAGGAAGGAGGCTGCAGGTGAGACGTGCCTGCAGTGTTTGGGGATGTGTCCTGCCACTTCAGACAAGGGTTCACTCTCTCCGAGCGGCAACTGGCACAGAGACTCCGTGTCACCTGTAATTAGTCCTGGCAGCACAGTCTGTGGTGGGATTTTGTGTCAGTGGGGAGAGGCGAGGGTGGAGAGCAGTGCTGCCGTGCTGCTGCGTTCTCACAGCCTCAGCTCTCCCCTCGCTCTTCCACAGAGCTGCACATGTCGCATGAATAACATGTTTTCTGAGACTTTTGCTGGAGCTATGATGCTGCGCTTCCTATTTTTTGCATCTTCATCTGCAATGGCAGAGGTGTTTCCGCCCAGTATTTTGTTTAATAACACATGGAAATATAACATGGGGCCTCCAGAGCTGAGCACTGGGACCTACTCTCACTTAAACTGAGTGAGCAGCGATCTTTCCTTTTGCTATAACAGCTCAAAATTTGCTATGGAACATGCAACCGGGTTTGTGAGTTATGAGTCCAAAGGAAGAGGAAGGACCACACGCACCTGTGGCTTTTTGTTTTGTTTTTTATCTCGGGCAGGGTGTGGGTTGGTGCCTGTGGAAATAGAGCATTTGCCAGAGTTATTTGTTAGATCCCGATTCATTTGTCCTGCTCTGCAGCAGCCGGATGCTGCAGGACCTGTGGAAATTGTGTCTGGCTTCAGGTGTGGGTTTTTTGTGCCACTTGATTGTTTTGATTGAATTTGGCTTTAAGCTCAGACTGAATCGTACCTTAGCCTGAGCGATGCTGAGCAGATAACTGCGCCCATCTCAGAAGCACGTGGGATTTAGTAGCTCTTAACAAAGGCACCATTGTTTTGGCTTTTGGTGGTTTGGTTTTATTTTAGCAGTGTGTTGGAATGTGCTCTTTAAAAAATGCATTTACACTAAAGAGGAGTTAGAGGTGTGGGAAACCCCATTCTTACCACTCCAAGGGACTGTGTCAGGTGTTTCTCAGTCCGTGGGGCTTAGCCTGGCTGGCTCAGCATCACGCCCAGAGAGGATGGGGACAGACTGAGAATAGCTCAGGGGGCCAAAAAAGGAGGGTGGATGCTGCTGGTGAGAGAGCAAAAGCTTTTGAAAATGTGTAAGAGCACAGCAGGTTTTTTAGAAACCCTACTAATTGCCTGTTCATGGTTCTAGATACAGAAATAGGTCCTAAACCATCTGTCCCAAAGAGATGGAGTTCCTACTCCTCTGGCAGACGCAACGTTCAGCCAATCTCATCTTGGGAGCTTTCCCGTCCAGATTCTGAAACTCTGCCAAAGGGGTGCAGATCTGCCTGGAAATCCTGTGGAAAGCTGGTCCTGGGGGGTCCTGGTGAGGTACCTGTGGTCTCCGTGCCCTGGGTGGATTTCCCTGGTGTCCCACCTCTCGGTACCCTGGATCTCCTCCCCAGCTGGTGCCACCGCTTGGCCTCTCGCTTACTGAAATTAACCTCCAATAAACCCTCAAGCACCAGCTGTAGCTGTTGAAACTCCAGAATTGGAGTCAATAAAAGCAATACTTCTGCAGGTTGATAGAGTTTCTCCATCCAGTGCCAAACTGATGGAGGGGTAGACAAACCGGAGGACAAAATAAACCCTCCTGAGCCTTGGGAAAGGGATTCACCACCCCGGCACCTCCAGCTATTGATAAGGAGGGAGGTGTTGAGGCCATTTGGTGCCAGCCTTAGTAGGTGTTTTTTCCCTGCTTGCTCTAATTTCTGTGGCAGGGGCTGAGCACGAGCCGGTGGCCCAAGACTCCCAGCTCTGCTTCGCAAGCACTTTGAGATGTCTCTCATTTGCAGAGCATATATTTGTTATGTAATAAGTGCCAGGAATTAATGATCCGCAGCACGGCTGAGGAAACTTGCGTACTAAGCACCCAAGGAAAAAATAACTTTTCTTTTTTTAAAATCACTGATGGAGCCATTAGAACCTGCATTTTCTTGCGAGGAGACTGCCCCAAGCCCCGGGCATGGCTGAGCCGGAGCAGGGACTAGCGCAGAGCATATATTTGTTATGTAATAAGTGCCAGGAATTAATGATCCGCAGCACGGCTGAGGAAACTTGCGTACTAAGCACCCAAGGAAAAAATAACTTTTCTTTTTTTAAAATCACTGATGGAGCCATTAGAACCTGCATTTTCTTGCGAGGAGACTGCCCCAAGCCCCGGGCATGGCTGAGCCGGAGCAGGGACTAGCGCAGCGGCCTCTCTCCCAGCTCTTTC
>NW_009726444.1:0-11662 GCF_000703405.1 Apaloderma vittatum | reverse complement strand
GCTCCCGTTATGAATCATGAGGTTAGCAGCTTTTGACAGATCATAAATCAGTGCTTCGAAGTCGCTAGGACAAATCCCAGGACATTTAATCTTTAATATTAGATGTGTTTAAGGCAGTGAATATTTCATGAAGGTGCTGTTGCATTTTAGCACATCATTAGCTGTCTCTCCCCCTCCTCCCCTTTTCTTTTTTTGCCGCTTCCCCCTTTCTAGGCAGCTTTCTCCAAAATCTCAGCAGCTGAACCCCCGTCTTGCTCCCTCCTGACAAAAAGCTCTTTACTGTAATCCTTGCGAGGCATTTTAAGAACTTGCTTAGGATCCCTATGAGCATGCAGGTACCTGCCAGTCTGCATTACCACTGCGATGGGGGTACCCCATCCCCCTCAGCATCCTCCCCAGGTCCCCACCTCAGCCAAGGTTTACAGCTCAGGCTGCTGCACCATCAGGCACCATGTGGGGAGGAAGGGAGGGGGAAAAAAATCCCATTGGCAGCAGCTTGTAACAGAAACTCCACGTGCAAATCCAATTAATCTTTTGATTTTGCCGTTTCTTGCTCCGGGTTATGTATTTCTACCAAACACGGAATCAATTTGGACCGAGCGTGGCTGGGTTTCTGGTGCGGGAAATGTCTTCCTCTGCTGTCAGAAGGGTGTGAAAGGGTGAGCCAGCACCCAGAGAGTGAAGGGAAATGGGGGGAGCAGGGCGAAGATCACATGGGTACGGGACGGGGGCACGGCGTGGGTGCTGTGTGCGGAGGATGGAGATTGGGGAATTCTGCATCCTCCCATGAGAGTCTGGGCTGCGGGAGACTCTGCCACCTCGTCCTGGTGAGAGGTGGCAGGAGCAGAAGTGGGAACGGGTTGGGATGAGGGTCTCCCCCAACTCAAGAAGGTGATGCGTGAGGATGGATGCTGGCTCTCTTCAACCAAGGTGACGTTCCCTGCTGAGGAGTGAACTGCTGCCCCTGGAGCAGCCCCTCTGCCTGGGAGGTGGGCAGGGCTCAGCAGGACCGGGGCAGGGGCTGGGTCTGTGCAAACACGTCTCCCTGGGGAATGTGAAGTGTTCTTGGAGGCTGTCGGGCAGAGGTTTGGTGAGCCTGCAGGGCTGCACGGGAACACACGTTAAGGACAGTCCTTTGGCATCATGAAATCCCATCCTCAGCTGCTGTGGGAGCTACATCGCACAACCCTCTTCAGAGGAGCTACAGGTTTCTTGCAGCTTTCCACATCTGCTCATCTCCTCATCCACATCTCCTGGAGGTTTCAGAAGAGTCCAAAGTAGAATCATAGAATCCTAGAATGGCCTAGGCTGGAAGGGACCTTAGAGATCATCTAGTTCAATGTCCCTCTTTTGGGCAGGGACACCACCTCTGGACTAGACCAGGCAACACATGGGGACCGAGCGGGAATCGAACCCGCGACCTCGGTGTTGGTCCTTGTTGTCAGCACCGCGCTCAAACCACTGAGCTAACCAGCCAGATCCGTGTCAGGGACTAGGAATGGCTGTGAATGAACAGAGATGGGCAGGAGGGCCCAACACCGTGGTTGCTGATGTACCTCTGGGGGAGAGAGGTGTCAATCTTCCCCTCTTCTCTTTTAGGAGAGTGCAGCTGCCATGAAGGCTACGCCCCGGACCCCATCCATCGCCACTTGTGTGTGCGCAGCGACTGGGGACACAGCGAAGGGTGAGTGGTGATGTGATGGTGCATTTGCTCTCTCCTGGCTCCCACACTGGTGAGGAGCCAGGTTCTTCTTCCCATGGGCCATCACCAGCAGCAAAGACCCAGCTGTACCGCTTTCCTGAGTGATGTGCCACAGCTGTTCTTTCCCTCTGCCTCCCAGGCCGTGGCCCTACACAACGCTCGAGCGGGGATACGACTTGGTCACAGGAGAGCAGGCGCCAGAGAAGATACTCAGGTGAGTCCAAGGAGTGTCCAGCTTGGACGTTCAGGGGAGAGAGCCGGTGAGGACATCCCAGCAATGCTACCTCTTGGTCAATCCCATCTCCCTCTGGTCGTGCTGATTGAGGGACACGAGTGTCATTTGCCTTTGACAGACCTGAAAGATCTGTCCATGTTCTGCAGATGAGGGGGAGTTCCCTCTTGTCCTGTCAGCTGGACATGACTGAGCAAAAGCAAGGGCGGTGAGCACAGAAAGACCCCTGGACTAAAAAGAAGAGCCTGACCATACCCACATTCTGCCTGTAACATCTCTAGCTATTCCCTTCTTTTGGCTTTCAGAACAAAGCCAAAGGACTAACTTATCCCATGGTGCCACCACAGCTCTGACTTCCAAGTGGTCAGGTGCAGTAGAGGGTCACCATTCGCCGTGGACACTGTTCCTGTGTGAAACATTTGTCCTTGTTCCAGGTCCACCTATAGTTTGGGTCAAGGCCTGTGGTTGCCTGTCAGTAAGAGCTTCGTGGTGCCTCCCGTGGAACTCTCCATCAATCCTCTCGCCAGCTGCAAGACAGATGTTTTGGTGACAGAAGATCCAGCAGATGTCAGGTAGGAAGCAGATTTGTCATTTTTCCTCACACTTCAGTGACTACACAGCTCTGTAAATTGTTATTGAGGATGCAGTAATTTCTATGGTGATAAGTTTGATTAATTTTCTTCCAATAAGAACTATGATGTGATAGCTCTCCAGCCTCTTTTGGTCCTGATGGATCTAGGCCAGGCATGTTTATATAGCTTTGAAGTCTTCCAGTACAGTCAAGTAAATTGGTGTGGTACTGTGGCAAAACAGTTTTAAAGTGGCTTAAATCTGATCTTGGATTGGATAGCTTAAAGTGATGCGGTTACCTGTGTGGAGGTGGTAGCATCTTTCAGAAGCTCATACGTACATCGCATCCACCCAGCCCATGGTAGTCTGCTGTGGTGCTCAGGAAGGACCAGGGTTGGAGCCCAGTGAAAGGCCACGTTGCTCATCCAGTTATTATACAACTAGAGGTTTGGTGTTTTTTCCTTTCATGAGTTCAGTAAATGCCTGGATATTTCTCTGGCTCCCCCATTTTGACTAGCTTGTATTTTAAGCAGATGTCATTGGACTTGTGGAAGTCTAGTTCAGAAGTGGGACCTAAGAGGGCACTAGCAGAGAAGAATTATCCTGGAGAAAGGAGAGGCTGTTTGCTGGGAGATCGAGCTGAGAGTGGGCAAAGGAGGCTCTCCTGGAAAAGGAGCAAGGGAGAACAGTTGTCCTCTGTGCCCCAGCTGGAAAGGCAGCAGCAGCCTCTGCCTTGGAGCTGCTCTGGTGACAGCTGTCCTCCTCTGTCTGGTTTGTGAGGGTTTAACTGTAAAGTACAAGGCTTTAATTCCTAAGGTATTTAGTGTGGATTCCCTTCTCCCTAATAAATTAAGATTGGACGTATAACTGTTGTGTTCCGGTGAGAAGCTGTGATCCATCCTTTCCTTCTCGTTGCCTTCTCCTGTTAACTCAAGACACAATTTCCCAACCTGCAAATTCTTGTCTGCGTTGTGAATTGTTTTCCGGGGCAGTAACAGCATCCTGATGTCCCCCGGCTCCCTCGTTTTTTCTTTCCTTTGCCCAGGGTGATGGGATGGTGGATTTCCATCCTGCTCTCCAACTGTCTTGGCAGGGCTATGGTTGGAGCAAGTGCCCACAAAACCTGTGGCAGAGCCAGGACTGGCATCCAAGAGGTCTCCACTTCCAAGAATGTTTTTGTTGCTAATTAGTGCTTGTTCCCTTTCCTGCAAAAAGAGACTGATGGTACATATCTGTCACAATTTGGCTCTCTTAGGAGCTTTGTTTTTCTTGTCTGCTTTTCATTTGAGAAGGTGAAGGGTCGCCTTGTTTTATGTTAGTGTTTTCCAAGCCAAAATGCCAAGAGAACATTATTTCTTTCTTGCCTCCTCACATCTTCGTTAAAAGTACGTTAATGAAAGTCGAGGCTGGGAAGCTTGCTTTCTGCTCCAGTGCAGTAATTGTCTCTGGGCACTGATCCTCATGCAGGAGTCTCAGTCAGGATGGATGAATGCCAGACAGGAGGTGGGAAGTTTCTGGCATGAAGGCTCTTGCCTGCTCCCCTCGTAAATGGAACCTGAACTGAGAATTCCAGGTATAAATGTTGGAGTGACCCAGGTAGAATAAGGGAGGTGAGTTCACGGTGCTTGTATCTTACATACAAGAGATGCTGAATTATTAAAACTTTAATAAACGTAATGATAAATATTTGATGTTGAATTATGGAAGGTTTCACAGATACAGTGAAAACTGAAAAGCGAGATATTATTTCTGCATTAGAACTTAAACAGGGATCAGGCTGCAAGCTCGGGCTCCCGAGCACCCTGGGGTGGGTGGAAGCCAAGGTGACACCGCCTGGGCTGAGTGTGGTGGTGTGAAGGAGCTGGTGCTGGGGCTGCTCAGGTCCACTGAGCCAGGACATTCCTGTGTTTGGTGTTCATGGGCATCACGCTGGCTTGTCTCTGAGAACCTCCTCCGAGGTTCTTGGGTGCTTTTGTGCAATGAGAAAGGTACTTTTAGAGATATTTTTCTTGCAACCTCTTTGCTTTGAAGCAAATGTGAGTAGCTTTTCAGGGGGAGCAGTAATGCAGCAGTTTTGGTGTTTCAGATGTCCAGATGATGATACGTAATGTCAGACCTACCATCAGAGGTGAACGTGTGCTGCCCTGGTGTAGGTGTTCAAGCACAGCAAGCCCTCTGCACAGGGGGGACCTGCTCCCAGTGGCATTGCTGTCCCTCTGTGCTGGCAGCTCCTGCGGGGCGTCTGTCCTGCAGTGCTTGGGCTCTAGTACAGTCACCTTCCCGTGCCAAGGGGCAGATGTATGACACTGCCACACGGCTGCGTCTCAGCACCTGGCGTGCCCTGTTTGCTGTCCTATAATGGCTGTGATGGTAGATCAATCCTGCATTTCTTCTGCGTCTTTAATAACGAGCGTGCTGCTTTCCTCCAGACCTTTCATTAGTGTGACACCTTTTGGCTCCGGGGTCACTTGTTTTGAAGAGTTTAATGGAAGGAAATTGCAGAAAGCCTGGTTTGGAGAAAACAAATGATGAAGTCTTTGCAACTCAGAGGGTTAAGGGTTCAAACGTGGCCTTGGGTTTTTATGAAGCTTGAGATCATGGAAGGAGCAGGTGAGGCTCTGCCTTGCAGCACCGTTCCCAAGAAAGGCTAACTGCCTGCTGCTTCTCTGGAGGGATGCTCTCCTCCGTGTGCTTCACCGCTGAGCTGTGTGACAACCTGCCTGCAGTGCTGTGATGGGGGGGAACCAAGGGCCCAAACCTCCTCCCGTGTCTGCGGCCGAGTCATTAGAGAAACTTCCTTCAGCCAGGAGCCAAAGGTCTCCGTGCGAACACCCCACCGGGGATGCTCCCACCTGTGCTGGGGCTTGAGTGGGGACAGGGCTTTGCATGCAGAACTCGGCGGTGGAGGACTGTGTGTCATAAATTAAGCACGAGGGTACTTCCAGTTAACGAAACTTAGATGTATAATTTATCAGTAACCACACCAAGCATCCCTTCCTCAACCCCGGCGTCTGATCCTTCCCGCAATGATCACACCGGTCACACATCTGGGATTGTGGCAGTCACGGTGACATCCCTGCTCATGTGAGGTTGACCACCAGCACTGCAGGGCTCTCCCCATGCTGGGAAGCCTTTGGCTTGGGCTGGAGGCCAGGTCCCAGCCCGGACAGAGTGGCCCAGCTGCACATCCCCTCCCAGGACAAGAAATACTTCCCAGTCCCACTTGTTTTCAAGACCCCTCCTTGTTTTCCTCTCCCTGTTGCTCCCATCCCTCTCTCTTATCTATTTTTCTCCCATAATCTGGTGATAAACACAGTAGTCCATACTTTTTTTAAACAGATTGCTATGAGGCGTTCAATTGTTCTGTCCTTCCTCTGGACATCTTGCCACCTCTTTCTGTCCCTGTAGGAGCTACCACTTCTCCCATGGGACCAGGAGTCACTCTAATCATGATGCTCTGTGCTGCTCTGCACCACTGGCAGCTCATGGGGACGACCCACACCCCCAGCCCCTCTGTGCCACCACCACCAGCACTGAGCATCCCTGTTGGGGGTGATAAAAGCATCCCTTGGGGCACAGCCAGCTGCGTGGCGCAGGAGGGGAGATAACCCAAGGGAGGGGCAGAGCACGGCACTAGTGAACGCTTGGTGGTCCTGGTTCACCCGCTCTGCAGAAAAGTTGATAATTTCTGGTGAGCGGTTATAAATCAGAGGCACAAGCCTCAGCTGCCGCCTGACATGACATATAGCTCTATTGTTATGGCAACCATAGAAACAAATAAAAGCCTTGCCTTCGCTTGACAAGCCTTTGAGATGTCCTGATGGAGAGACAAGTGTTCAGCATCAGAATGAATTCTCTTGAACTCGCTGTCGATTCATCTTCATTTTGCTCCCAAGCGAACCCCTTTGCTCTCTGAATTCTTTGCTGAAGTACAACCAACTGCATTTTTTTTATTTGTTTGTTATTTTATTTTCAGTTCTTTCGGTGGCAGAGAGCTCTGCTCCCCAGCTCTGCGCCGGCGTGCATCCTGTCTCCTGTCCAGGGTGGGAGCTGGGCTTTTGCTCCCTGCCTGTGCCGCTCTCTGGCTTGGCCCTGCCGTGCTTTCGTGAAACCACCACCACCTGAGTATTAGAGGGGTTTTGCAGTGACGTTTTGAAGAGGTTTTGCAGTGATTTTGGCACTCGTGGTTTTGCAAGTTGGTGCTGAGCACTGCGCCGTGAGGCTCCCTGTGAATGGAGGAGGATGAAGAGCAAAGTGGATGAGAAAGCAAAGGGAATCTGGGCCAGGAGAAGGGAAGCGGCTTTGCCGTGGCCCCGCTGTCACAGCAGCAGCCTCTGCCGTGGCCTCGTGCCTTATCTGCAGGAGTGCAGGAAAATGGGTGCTGCTGCAGCTGAGCATCACTGAGGCTCGGGAGGTGAGCCGGGCTGGTCCCTGTGGGCAGCGTGCTGGGGGCCACAGGCAGGAGCCGTCAGAGGACGCCCTGACAGCTCTTCTCGCTGTTCGATGCAGGAGATGTCATGGGAACTTGGTCTTTTTTACCCCCTTTCCTTTCTCCTGCCCTCCTGGAACAGAGCAGGCTGTCATTTCTGGGTGCTCGATGCTGGAGGGGTCCAGCCAGGAGGTCGGGGCAGAGTGAAAGCCCCTTTTTTGAGGCTGTTCCTCAGTAGGGACCTGGGGAACTGCCTGGAGCCTCTTGCTCCGTCAGCGCCAATAAAGTGTCCGCGAGCAGTTGGCAGTCGGTGCCCGTGATGGATGGACAGCTTCACATGATGGAGCAAATTGATCATTGCATCACCAGGCACGACTTACTCATTTCTGCAAAGAAGGCAATTCATTACCGCGTACATCACAGAGACACTGTCATCCCCACAGATAACGTCCCTGCTGCTCTGGCCTGGGCTTCTTATCACCCCAACACGCTGTCAACTCGCAAATAAGTGGTGGAGAAGCAGCTTGTGGTGCTTAACACAGGGATAAAGGCAGCCTTTGGCCTTTTCCTCTGGAGGGAAAGGACAGATGCTTTGCAGAGAGGCAGCCACCAGCCCCTGCCCTGCATCTGTTGACCTAGCAGCATCCTGGCTGCTTACCAGGATTTTTCCTGCTCCCTGCCTCCTGCTTTGATTTATGTGAGAGCAGATTAGAAGAGTCAGGTACTTCTCACTTGGCTACGGGGTGACTAAATGGAGATGTAACCTTGCAGCAGTCACCGAAGGGGATGAGCAGCAAAATGGGAGAAGAAATGTTGGAGTGATATGATGGAGAAATAGGGACAGAGAGGAAAGAGGCAGAGAAAACCAACCTAAAATTGAGCTGGAATAGCCCAAGGAGTATCTAGAGTAGGTGAGAATTGACACGTGGGTCAGCCAGCTCTTGTAGGAGGATGCAGGGACCTCACTATCCTCAGCACGTCTCTTCCTGATGCATCACAAGCCGTGAGTGATCCTTCATGCCCAGAATCCAAGGGACATTTCAGCCCTCCCTCTTCAGCAGCTTTTAGTAATTTTTTCAGTCTCTCTGTGCTCCAGCCCTTTGTGCGAACCCGCTGCATTTCTGCATGTCCTGATGCTCGGCTGTAAAACTGCACAGAAAAGCCCCATAGGGACAGTGGATGTAAATTTGGACTTGGCTCGTAGGCAAATCCATTCCGGGGAGCACCAGCAAGGGCTACAAGTTTGGCAGCTGAGCAGTTGTTATTCCTTTTGTCCGTGGTGCCACAGAGCCCAGGAGGGAAAAACAACCCAATGAGCGAACAGATTTTGTTTATATGTTTATTGAGACAATGAAAAAAAACCCCCAAAACCACATGCCAAATGTGAAAATACTGTCTCGCACTGAGAATTATTCCCTTTAATGTATCTGGGATCTCCCATCACAGAGTGGGGTTTGGCATTGGACTCTGCAGCTGCCCCTTGGGTCAGATCCGCTGCTGGAGCTCTGTGTCCGTCTGTCGGGAGCTGGGAGCAGGGTCCGTGGTGGAGCAGGATCTGGCCAGCTCTGAGACAAACAGCAAGCACAGTGGTTTGGAAAGGGAAGCCGGGGCTCCCAACCACCGTGCTGGTGTGTGTGCTTAGCAGAAAGGGCGATCCAAGGCAGTGAAATCACACCTTGAGTTCCTTCAGTGAAAGGAGTGCTCCCATCCCTGTTTGATGGTGTTATTTGTTTTTATGTCCCTGCCTTTGCTTTCTGTTAAACGTCAGCCAGAGCATGCTTTGTAGCTGCCTGTTCAAAGCACAGCCCCGCGGCCTCTCTGTTTATACAGCCTGTCTGTGCTATTTTTCCTGAATTACATTTTTTTTTCAATGCTATTTGAGTTCTATTACCTTTGCCTTTGTGTGCATCTCCTGCCTGTGAAGGAGACTAGAAGGTTCGTGGCAGGAGAGAGACCAGGTGGGACAGTGGGGACCTGTGCCAGGCTTGGGCCAGTGACCTTCTGCTCTGCTCTTTCCTGGGTGGGACGATGGACCCAGTCTGGATGTGAAACTATGCTTCAGCTTATCAGTGTCACTAGGAGATACAATCACGGGTGGGGAAGTGGTGCTGGGAACAGGTTAATGCCTTTTCTTCAGCTATTTCTTAATGCAACTTAGTGGAAAGGGCTGGCACCATCCAGCAACCAGTTCTGATGAGATTTTGGTTGCCTTAAGCTTGCCCGACATGGGCTGTGTCTGCTCCTCCTTTCTTGTTTTTACCTCCTGTAACTACCGTTGGATCACTTCATCCAGAGGACAAAGCTAAGAAAGCTCAGCCGAGCTGAAATGTTCCTGGGAGCGTGCCAGGGACCTGCGACAGGCTCCACAGCTGAGGTGGGCAGGAGAAATCATCTCTGTGGAGGAGATGGGAATGGAGGTGGGAACAAGGGAGCTTTGTCCTGCTGTAGGAGCAAGAAGACACTGTCCTGCAAGAAGACACTGTCCCTTGCAGGCTTGGAAAGGACTCTTGGAGAAGGTGGATCCTCTAGGTTTATTTTTGGGTTGTGTTTTTTAAATTCCTGAAGGGAAGTAGGGATGCACATGTTGCTGCAGAGGAATCTCTTTCTTGCCGTGGAGGGACAACGAAAGGCAGCTCTGTACCAACCGGACAAAAGCAGGGGGAAAGCTCCTGTTCAGCTTTCTCCTGGGGCGGCGTGTGCGGCCGGGGCTGGGCACGAGGGCAGCTGCAGTCAGGGCCAGCAAACCGGGGCGGGTGTGCTCTCCAAAGACAAGTGAATTAATTAGTTTCAGCTCCTGCTTGGGAGTAGCCAGGGCCTGGGTGACGTTTCCATTGGCTCCGGTGGACTCGGTACAGTGCCCCAGTGCCACGGCTGCTGCCTGCGAGGGATTTGCTCCACTCCAGCATGTCAGCCCAGCCCTTGGGGTGATTTATTAGGACAGAATGCCCTCTGTTCCTCCAGCTGGCCTCGGGACAGCCAAGGAAGCTGTCAGTGCAGCACATTTCAGGCAGCTCAGAGTAACTTTGCTTGTGCTGTGCTGGTCCTTCTCATTCCATGACGTTCCTGGGTGCAGGAGATGCTCTGCAAGCTCTCCCTGGTCCCCTGACCTCCACCAAAGGAGCAAAAGCAGCTCAAAATAAACTTATAAGCGCCAAAAATCTTGGTGCGTGAGGACTGTGCGCCCAGTCTGATGTTGCCCACTGGCTGAGAAAACTTTTCTGTGCTTTGCCACAGCTGAACTGGACCACGTGTCAGCTGCACATCATCTGTCCGTTGCTTCTGCTCTTCCCGGGTTTTGTATCACTCCCCTTTTCACCTGTTTATTTGCTGCTTACTCAGCTTCTCTTCTGATTTAGATGTTTATAAGTACCTGTCAGGTCTGATCTCCCCAAGTTGTGCTGCTGAAAGGAAAAGCTTTCTTGACTTTTTCCTGCTACTACACATTTAAAGCCTGGAGGTCCGGTGGGCACTGGTGCTTCCCTGGGCACTACGCTGGAGTGCATTAAGCAGAATATTGTTTTGAGGGACTAAATCAAAGAGTGGCGCAAAGCTGGAGTAGTTTGGAAGGAGGGCTGGGGAGTGAGCAAAGGGAAAAAAAAATATCAAGAAAATTAGGTGAAGCCTTGCAAAAAAATAATCCCATCTTGGGAATTGCCCTGCTTTCACTGCCTGAAGAATTACTGTGCCATAATCAATTCAGCTCTAGACATTTCCTGCGGTGTTTTTGATATAATGAGGTGCTATTGGCTGCAACCAAGTGCCTTTTATCATAACGTGGATGGGTGCAGTTAGGGACGGGCTGCCGTGCCATGCTGCAGGCTAAGCTGGGACCCGGCTCTGCTGGGGCTGGCATGGCTGGACTGGAGCCTACTTGAGCAGAACTGGGAGGGAGGAATTGGAATGAGGATGAGGATGAGGATGAGGGACCACGAGGTCAGTACGTAATTCATCTAGTGCGTGTTTCTCCTCCACCAGAGGAAAGGTAAATGGCTGGCACTGAGCAGGATTTGGAGGGGAGGCAGGTGGGGGAAGCGATAAGCCCCCAGTTGCATCTAGGGAGCACGTTCAGCTCTGTTGGCACCGTGGTTTTGGAGGAGCGTGTATTCATGTCTCCTGCAGACAGGAGGTCCAGGTCTTGCACATGGGGGTTTGTCCCAGTTATCACAGGTCGTGTGGTGCCAGCTGATGTTGTTTCACCTTAGATGTGAGGGCTTGGGTAGTGTCACCCGGAGCTGCTCACCCTCCTGGCTGGTGGCTCTGCTGCGGGCTGTCCCCCGGTCACTGCCTCACCACGTCCAGCCCTGCCCTGTCACAGGGCTCTCTCCTCAAAGCAGCTTGTCAGGAGCCGCGTTGAGCCCAGCAACGCACAATTAAACATCAGCTAATACTTCCCTACTACTGCGGAGGGCTTAAAATGACATAAATGAAGCAGCTAAGAATTAAGGCAGGATACTGTGTAAATATGCACTGAGCTTTTGCAGTGAGGAGTCTCTTTATTCAGTTCAATCCACTTTTTTTTTTTTTTTTAATCAGTGCATATCAAACACAGATGGGCCAGAGCTGGAGATGTTGGCTCTGAAATGTGGGTACTCTGGAGTTGGCCTGAGGTTGGGGCCATAGCTGAATAGTTTATAAAGGATTAATGATGAAGTTGTAGCTGGTTTAATAAAGAGCTCCTTGACCTGTAAGAGTCCAAAGGGTGCTGTTCAACATCTTTGTCAGCGACATG
>NW_009726443.1:8541-10462 GCF_000703405.1 Apaloderma vittatum | reverse complement strand
TATCGCTCGGCTTGTGCTGCCGTGTGTGAAAGAGGTGGCACACGGGAGGATGGAGGGAAGCCTGATGCTTCAGGTTACACTTTTAACTTCGGGAACTGCTTTAGGGCTCTTTGATGAAACAGTGAATTGGTAAAATATTCGTTAGGGAATCTTACTGTCCCGTTTTCCAAGTCCGTTATGTTAAGGAAGTGTAAGCAGATGTATTTGGGGCTGTGTTCTCAAACTACAGTAGTGTAACTGTGATTTTAAGAGATGGCTCTCATTTGCATTGATATTTTCAATAATGAAAATGTTTTCAGCAAGGACGAAAGTTGAATTTATGGCTAAAATGGACAATGAATGAGCTGCTTTTTTTCTTGCTTGAGCGTGCTGTTAATGAAATAATATTGGACCTCAGGCAGTTAATGAAGCCAGTATTTTTTGTTTCTTGGGAGTTCTTTGCTTCTTACCTTTTCTTTGTTTGGGGGAGTTTTGTTTGATTGGGTTTTATTTTTCCCAACAGATTGTGTAGAAAGTAAAAGTTGCCTTTGTAATTATAACTAATTACATATGTATTGCTCTTCTGGGATTGTGCTCTTTCCCAGCAAACTTTGTTGTTTTTTTTTTTCCTTTTTATTAACAATATCTTCTGAGAGCATCAGTCAGTAGGGAGCCCCCAGTGTGCTGCATGCTGTCTAACTAAAAGTCTTCCCTGCCCCAAAAGACTACTAAATAGCAGTTACTGTCTAATTAGTAAAGTAGCTACAGCCACTTTTATCTTTGTACCTGTTCAGGCAGCTGTTCTATCTGAAAGTTAGCTTTTATATATTAATTAGCCATATTAGAGTAAATATAGCATTCAATGGATGTTCTCGTGTTCTTTCAGGTTTCTGAAACAATAAACATTAATAGCATTAAGAACAAAAAGGAAACACTTATTTTGGATTTTTTTTTTTAACTGAGAATTTAAGTTGCTGCTTTTGCTTCTGTTGGCTGAAGCAGGCAATGCCCCTTGCCCATCGAAGTGAAACAGAGAGAGTCAGTGTGAGGTGGAAGGAATGAAAGCTGGATTTTTGAGAATGCTTCAGTCAACAAGACAAAGTGTGTTTCTGCAAGCCTCTGCTATGCCTTGAGAAATGAAAGAAACTGAAAATAGAAAAATAGTGTCTATAAGAAGTAGTTTACATACAACATTTAGTCTGATATTTAGTCCTCCCTACATTTGTTCATCATCTGATGCTAGTTTCTGTGACTGTGTGTGGGACGGGAGTGATCGAATTCATGAGCCCCATGACATGTATGGGTTTGGGTATGTGTCATTACAACAAAATTTTGTTTCTGTAGAAATATTCAGGCTTCTGTATCAGTAGCACTACAGTTGTGATGGAATGTCTATACCTCAGTCACAGTTGTAGCTGTGTACTCTCCATGTTTAACAGGCAATGTAGGCTTTAAAACATAAAGATTCCTCCAAAAGTAACCTGTAAGTAAATCACGGAGGGGAGACTGCAGCATTGACAGTTCTCCTAAATAACAGTGCTTTGCTTACTACTAACTGAATGATTTTTATTGCTATTTCTTAGAACTGTGTGCTCCTTTTGATATGCCTGTGTTCTAAAAGGATCTTCTCTTTAAAACAGACTCTGCACAGACAGCAAGTGACAAACTGCTGGGAAACTTCAAGCTGCAATCAGTTTTGGGTCCTGAAGTGGCACAGCTACAGAGAAGCAGCCCGTTTCTTGGATGGGAGACATTTAAGGACTTGTATAGTTTAAATGACTATAATGAATATGTACCTGTGGCAGATGACTTCAAAGAACTTATTCAACAGGTAGAGGAGGCTGTTCTGAAGGACAGGGGAGGAACAGGAGTTGCAGACCCCGTGGGATCAAACGGTTATCTTTGGGCCAGGTACCCCAGAAGAAAACGGGAATCTCTGGGT
>NW_009726443.1:0-8510 GCF_000703405.1 Apaloderma vittatum | reverse complement strand
GGAATGTGTTGCAAATGGGGCTGTACAAAAGCTGAAATTAGTACTATATGCAGAGTTTAAAATCCTGTCTGCACTTGCGCATGAAATCGATGTTTGTTGCACTGTAACTTGGTTGAATGCTGTCGGGAGGAAGAAAACTCTCGCTGTATTTTATTTAGTCTGTATGTGCCAGCAGTCTGTATGTGCCAGCAGTCAATACTGCTGGGGTTTTTTTTACAAAAAAAGAAGAAAAAAAAGAGTCCAGAAGTGTCATTGTAACAACTTTGTTCTGCTGCAGTAAGTTTTAATCTGTATTTTTTACTAAGTCTTTTCATTTTAGTGTCGAGCTTTTACACGTACATTACAAGTATATTATATCTCTGTACACTTTAGTAAGAACTTCCATGTTTCATTAAAGTGTAATTACACTAAATGTTACTGAATTATTCTTTCTCTGTCGACAGAAGGAACGTCCAGCAATGTTTTTGAAACGAGATTCATGGTACAAAGCCAGTTGAACATGAGCCAGCAGTGTGCCCAGGTGGCCCGGAAGGCCAATGGCATCCTGGCCCAGCAGCAGCAGGGATGGGATTCTGCCCCTGTGCTCAGCTCTGGGGAGGCCTCACCCCAAGCCCTGTGTGCAGGGCTGGGCCCCTCACTGCAAGAAGGACCTTGAGGGGCTGGAGCGGGTCCAGAGGAGAGCAACGAGGCTGGGGAAGGGACTGGAGGGAAAGTCCTGTGAGGAGAGGCTGAGGGAGCTGGGGGTGTTCAGCTGGAGAAGAGGAGACTCAGGGGGGACCTTATCACTCTCTACAACTGCCTGAAGGGAGGGTGTAGTCAGGTGGGGTCAGGGTCTTCTCCCGGGCAACCAGTGACAGGACGAGAGGGCACGGCCTGAAACTGCGTCAGGGGAGGTTTAGCTCGGATCTCAAGCAGCCCTTCCTCATGGAGAGGGTGCTCAGGCACTGGGATGCACTGCCCAGGGAAGTGGTGGAGTCACCGTCCCTGGAGGTGTTTAAGGAGAGGCTGGATGTGGCACTCAGTGCTGTGCTCTGGCCGATGTGGTGGTGTTGGGTCATAGGCTGGACTTGAAGATCTCAGAGGTCTTTTCCAGCCTCAACAATTCTGTGATTCTGTGATATTTTGCCACTTGCAACTCCACTCAACACTGACTCAGCTTGCTGATTGTTTTGAACACACTTCTTCAATTTCCCTGTAACTGCAGAACTGTTTTTAAGCAATGTCTTATTTCTAGAAAATACTTCCAACCTACATATTCTTTCATATTAAAGGATGGGCTTAAATAGTTAATGGGTGATGTCTTAACACTTTAATTATTCCTTGTTTACATTACTTCCCCATTCTTTTCCTACTGCTGCTAAGTAACAGCATTTGATGTGCTTCAAGTAACTTAGCGTATAGACATCTTCTTGTGTGTTCTCTCCTGGACTACACTATTTAAGATGTATTTCTAAGTTGCTAATTGCTACTGTTTTTATAAGTAGTTAGTATAATCTTAGTAGATTCTAGGCTTTTTGCCTTCCTGGCTGTTTTTCTCAGCTTTAACAAGTTTTATTTCTAGCTATGTATGTGGTTGATGCCAGGAGGCGTTTGTTTATTCCAACCTTTATGATGCTCATGGTGAGTTAGCTTTGTATACTTCATAGCTTAGATTGCACAGTTGTTACCTTTGGCTTCATTTTTCAAACTGTCTTTTGACAGTTTGAACTACTGCCTACTGATATTGTTGCATCACTTCTTTATTCCTTTTCCTCAGATATCATTGTTATTCCAGCACTAGACATCTGTCAGTTGTTTTTATTTCTTTTAAATCATGTCAACTTTATTCAGTAGAGACTGTGCAGAATGGGCATTCACTAAGAATGCTGTTAACCTTCCAGCTGAAAAGTACCACTCTTCCATCGCGGTAACAATAATTAGGAAGAAGTGAGTTACCTCCTTCCATGCTGCTGTTGTAGTGACTGTAAGATGGTTTTTTGTCACTCCAGAGTGGAGAAAGTAAATGTGTAAAGTACTGCTACGTTTTTCTTTGCAACAGGCTAGCTAAACTTAAATATCTTAGTTTCTGGTAACTTCACCTTACAAATAGTTTTGGATTTAGAGACTCCTAATTTAGATCAGGATTTCTTAGAAGAATATAGGAGGAGTTTGAAGGGAAGTACTTATTTTTGAGAAGGAGCCAGGGCTTTGGAAGTTAATGTGCCTTAATAAGGTGAAGACTGAATGGTACACAGGATCACTAAGAAAAGTAAAAATGTGAAGATACCATCCTTGAAACTGAAGATGAGCCTGTATGCATTGTTCATGTTGCTAGAAAACTTTAAGCTAAGCTTTTAAAAAGGGATATTGGAAGAGGCAAATACGGTGTTCATTCTGCTTGCTCACTCCAGTAGCACTGATCTGTCCAGGTACAGAGCTTGCAAATAAAGTGAGCAGGCTTTCTTATATCCTCATTGCCATGAAAATGTAGATAAAACCTTAAATTTGTGAGCTTAAATCTTGAATGGAACGATCTGTGGTTTAACTTGCCAGGTAAGATGTAATCCATTTGTTAAATGATAAATAGTTAAGTGGAAATTAGTGTTCTAGATCAACCCTTTCATACAAAGACAGAATTGTAACAGAAAAATCAGTCTTTATCTGACAAAAACAGGTATTTCTCAGAGGTACAAGTCAAGATACGTCAGTATGCATAACCTAGAGAAATGATGACGTTTATATTTTCATCTGGTTTTTTAACAAGCCTTAATAGGCCTGTAACAGCATTAGCAGGTCAACCATGGCACAGACTGAAACTCAGTCTGCATTTTAGAGTAAGGAAGTATGTGTCTCTGTGTATACATTAGTGTGGAAAGGGTTTTTTTATTTTACAGCAAACTGAGTTTTCAAGGACCTCATAAGGTCTTCTGTGTGGTTAGGCTGTATTTTATAATGGTTTCTTTGCACATTATAGCCAAAGGTCACAATTATGTGTTGCTTGATTGTTACAGATCTAGAGGATGCCATCTGCTCCTGCTTACGTGACTTAGTGTCCAAACACATTTTTGTAGATGAGGAGCAAACCTTTTATGTAAAATTAGGTGTCTGACTAGTTACATGGGGGAAGCAAACATGCTTCAGAGCATGAGTTGGCATATTCATCCAAGTAGCAGACCTAAAGGACATTGTCTCTGCTGAAAGCATCTCTGGGAGTACTGCCTTATGCATATAGCGGCATAAATATGAGCCAAGCCACCACTGTTCAGAAGCATACAAATTTTCACAAGAAATAGGGGTTTTGCCCACCCGTTTCATTCAGAGAGGAATGAGCTACTGAGAAAAGCATTGCTTTAGCAACTTGCTACTTGGAGGAATTGCAGTCTTGTTGACGTAGACTTAACCCATGGAAAGTGTTCAGTTTCTGGATAATTTATGTCCCCCCCCCCGCACACACACTGTGTGTGTTGTCTCACGACTGACAATGAGCTCCTTGAACAGTGCCCAAAGCCATGGGAATAATCCACAGCAGTATATACAACAGGTGTTGCTGACAGAACTCTTCATGTAAAGCAGTAAGCGGTGTGAAGATTGTCATACAGCTAGAGCCAAGTACCTCAAGTGATGAAGTATGAGTTTGACCAAATGTAGAATTCTAGGTGTGCTACTGAGGGCTGTCTAAAAATCCCAGAGACCCAGAGAGCACAACTCCCTTCAATGTCTATTCCTTATTGGTCAGTTGTTTATTTACCAGTTGTTTAAACCGTGCAGGGAAAGTCTAGATTCCCCAGTGACTGCAGTAGATGTGTTATCTTGTGCACACCTGTGCACATCTTTGTTTTCACGTCTGCTGATAGGCAGGAAAAAAGTTAACCTTTATTTCTGCATTCAGGCAGAAGACTTAGAGTCAGCACTCTGAGTTTTTGGAAGGCTTTCTGAGACTACTGTCTTTCCTCCTCTGCAGGCAAAAGAGGCTCAACGGAAAATGCAAACTCCCTTCCTGCTCAGCACAGCAGAACCTGCATAGATTTGTATCCCATCTGCTGCTCTGCTGTCACTCACCAGTTTCAGCAAGTAGCCAACAGAGTTGTCTTTTTCTCATTTGTTCCTCATTTGTGCTGTCATCACATGTAGAAAGAAGTTTTTCATCGCACAGCTTTTCTGAATATTTGACTTGACTGTTACTCTGCTTTGTGCCCTGTGCTTTGAGGTCAGATCTTGCTATCAGATACTGCACTGTCACAGTCCTGCACTATATGCTGATTTACTTATACATTCCACAAAAGACCAGCACTAGTGGGAAGGAAAGTAAATTTGTTATTTTGTGCATCAGCCTTTTTTTTCCTCCACCTAATGTCTAAATTTTTCCTGGAAGTTTCCTGTACTTGATTTGCAATGCTATAAAACTGTAAACTGTATAATGCCAGATGCCTATCTATGGCTCTTCAAGAGCAGATCAGTGTTAACACAGCTGAGTGAGGTAGCGTCTCTCTCACATGCAGAAACTCAGATGAGAACCAAAACCTGGCTTCCAGCCTTTGTGCTCTGGAAACTTCCGGCTATCGCCCTTCCAAGCAGGCCAGCCGCACGGGCTCCAGCAAGATGTGCCTCCTTGCCTTCTCTGTTTATCTCCCCAGGTCCTTCCAGGTTTATCTCCCCAGGTCCTTCCAGGTTCTGGCACCGGAGCAACTGTTTGGTCCAGACAAGCTGAAAGCGAAGTGCAGTAAGAGCACATTTTCTGCCTCTGCACCAGAAAGAGATCACCATGGTTTCAGCTCTCCTGGTATTCTTCAGTGTCTTATTCAGTGCTAGCATCAAGCTGTTCTCTGTGTCAGCAACCTGCTGTTAAGGGTTGGATTGTGACTGTACGCGTCTGGCGCTACAAGTTTTTGAGCTCAGCAGCAACCAGTCTTGGCACCAAAGTGAAGTGCTGAAGTGCTTCTCTGTCCCCCCTAATTTTGCATCTTTTTGCCCCTGTGCCAAAGGTGGAATCTCTTGAGGTGCTTCTTGTGCAGCAACACTGTGTGATGATGCACTTTTTTCTCCCAGCCTTTTTTCATCTGAGAGCTCTGGTGCAGTGCCCCCTCAATCCCAGCAGTCCCGTGCCCTCTGTGCAGAGCTCCTGAGAAGGAAAGCCTTCAGTAGGTAGGTCAAGGTTCCTGGCCTGCTGAAATGATCTTGGAAACTTTCAGTAACATCAGTGAGGGGCTGATGTGTTCTACAATGGTCAGATGGCAGCTAGGACACTTTGCTTGTTTGAGGGACAGGAATATTCATCCTGCAGATGCTTTCAGCCTTGATACAAGGGGCAATGTGGGTCAAGTTACCTGCAAAACTTGACACTTTTCAGAACCTCTTCAGCTTTGCAGCAATATTGCTGCACTTTCACTTCAGAGGAAAGTGTGGTACTTTTCACACCTTGTCAGATTTCCTACATTACCAACACTGATCTTGAGCCTCTCAGCAGTAAGCCTCTTCCACACCTGTTGAGTGCTGCATGAGAGAGAGAACTATGTGTGTTAGATCTTCTTTGCCGGATATGAGACTAAGTCTGGTTAACTTTTAACCTTGGTTTAGCTTTTGCAGGCTCAACTACCTGATGTAAGAGAAGCATTCTCAGCTTTGCTTTTGGAAAATTAGATGACTTCCAGCCCAGCACTGAAGAGTGTGTAGATACACTTTCCTGTTTACCTCCTCAGTTGTTTGTCTGCCTCTTAAAGGTGTGGTGCAGATGTGTTCAGAGAGATGCGCTCATCTCAGAGAGGACTTTTTATTCATTGGAACCTCATCCTTTGAGGTTCACACATCCTCTTTTCAAGGATTTTTAGACTACTCTGCAAACGCTGGGAATCATTCCAAAATTTATGTGAGGAAACACACTTTCCGAATTCTTGATGTCCCCCCTAGACTCTCCTTTTGCAGACCCTCAATAATTACAGCTTTTAGCACACACAAGCTTTTTCTCTTATTGTGGTTCCAAAGTTGTCCTAAACTATACCCAAGCAACAGCATCCATCTCAAATTTTGTCAGTGAGCTGAGTTTGAGGTTGCACAGGGTCCACATTGGAAGCTAAAAATCATTATTGATCAGAAGAGAGTTGGTTAAAAATAGACTCCATCAATGATCAGAGCTGTGTTCCTATTCCAGATTCATTAAATCAATGACTTGGGCTTCAAAAAAGCATTTGTCCTGCTTACAGTGTAATCGTTTTGCATGTAAGTGAATTTTCACTGATGTTCTTAACTACTCTCTCTTCTAGACTTGCAGCATCCAGTAATCTCCAATTTTTTTTTCCTTTTAGCCTAAATTTAACCATAAATTTATATACAGCTAAACTAAATTAGCTTACTCCAACAGGTAATCTGAGGATCAAAAAAACCCCTCATGACACAGCCCTCTCCTGTCTACATGGAAAGCATCAGGGGGTCACACTTTTCACATCACTACATGGCAAGGGGATGAGACATGATGGCGGTAAATTGAAACATCAGAGGCTCAGGTGGAAGACAAGAAGAGGACTTTTTGGCCACAAGGACAGCCCAGCACTGGGGCTGTGTCTTATATACATGTATATATTAATTATATATAAATATATATTCATTATATGCTGTTGCTCTGTACACGCTAGTAGATAGCATATATGTAACACATACACACTGTAATTAGTTTGTTACATAGTGATGAAAGAGATTAGAAAACAAGACTGTCAAGATGTTTTAAATGATATTCAAAAATCACATTTTAATTGGCATGAGAGGGATTTGGCTGGATAGTTCATACAGACAAGTAGGGTTTGTTCAGGAAAGATAGCTAAGACTGAAAGGCTGTTTCGAGGATGTGTATGCTTATTCTTTAGTCCAGAAGGGCTGTCAGAAGCTAGAGTGTCTAAACATTTCTCAGCAAAAGTAATATTGTTGTCCTGTAGGGAGCCACAGTAGGCCATAAATAAAGATAATGAAGACGAATCTTTGCCTGGGTAACCAAAGGGCTTCTTATCAAAATCATGAAAATTTCATGGGAATGGGAAATTTCCATCATCATTTTGATGGAAAGCAATACAGGAAGGACACAGACTACCCAGAAAGTTCTGGAAAGCTGTTGAAGCACTCTGCAGAAGATGGAGAAAGCAATGCCCACTATTGGACACCAGAGTTCAAGAAGAAGGAAGTCTGTAAAACAGTAACAGGAATTATCAAACATATATGAAACATGGTTTATAAAGAAAGAATCTAGAAAGTTGTTTTATACAGAAAATAGACTAAGGCAAGAACTTGTAGAAGTCTTCAGCTACGTAAAGGTAGCAGTAAAGACGAAAGACACTGCACACAATCAGTGTAGGAAAGAGGAATGTGTTTAGACTATAGAAACATATTTTCGAATCTGAAAAGACTTTTTAAGAGCAAGGACAAGTAATCACTGGAATAGACTTCCTGTAGAAGTTATAGGAGCTTCACTGAATATTGGATAAATATCAAGAACACTGCAACATGGCAGGAATGGTAGATCTGCAAAGACATAAAAAAACCCCCTAGTCTGTTTTACAGGATCTCATAATTATGACTTCTTTACAAATAACAGAAAACTATTAATTTGGGGTACTTAAGTGGTATGATAAAAGAATTCGATTGTGATCACGTAATTCAATCTCCCTGACTATTAGTCTAAACTATATATTTATAGTGAAAATATACTTTAAAATCCACTCGACTTTCCTGATATCTAAGGAACTTGGTATTCTCTCACCCTGGGAACTCTCCACTGACTTCCAAAAGATTTGCCAAACTTTTCTCTCCTCTTCCCCCTTCAGGAATTCAGCCTGCAGGGGGATTCCAACCTCTTTGGCCCTTGATAGAGAAGTTCTTTTAGCCTTTAGGAATCAAAGGCTACCAAAATATCATTTTAAATATCAATATCTTTGGTTAAATAAATAGAGGGATTCATGTCTTTATGTCAGATGCTTATGTGTTGAAGGCTGAAGACAAGCTTAGGTTTAACCTTGAATTTTATTTAGAATCTTTTCAGAGGTCCATTCAGAGGTAAGAGGTAAGAACCTGCATGTGCTTATTAAGCTTCACACTTCCAATACAGAAGCTGCTGTGAACGAGATGTTGTTTGATTTACCCTTTTAATTGATAGATCAGAATTTCTGAGGAGAAACCATTTCTATTAGTGAGTTGACTGAGAGCTTTTACTGACATAGTTAGAAAAAGAATATTGATCTGATTAGAGCTCAGTCAGCTGTAGCTTGGGCAGCAGACCTAGCCTCCACACTCACTAGCTGTTCAGCTGCTCAACGTAACTATTTAGTTTTTGTTGTTTCGTTGTCCACATTAGATGTACTCAGTGATACACTGATGACTGCCAACTGGAGCTCTTTGGGGGGAAATTACTGCAATTTTAAATGAATTGCAACACACTTGAGCTATATACTGTTATATTTAACTGAATTAAATATCCGATTTGTTAATATTTGATTTCTTAACGAAGTTTTCCAAAAGTTCTGTAAAAATTGTTATGCCTGTATATATATATA
>NW_009726442.1:7516-16476 GCF_000703405.1 Apaloderma vittatum | reverse complement strand
AGATGGGAGCAGGGGAAGAGGCCGCGTGTTCCCGGCCGCTCACCTCGCAGTCGCTTCCTGGGAAAGAAGGGGAGGCGCAGAGTGGTTTAGGAGCTGGTGGCTGGCTCACACGGAGGCGTCCCGGGCGGAAGGCCTCAGCTCCTGGCTGAGCCTCCGGTGCTTCAGCCCGTGCTCCAGGGAGGGCGGGTTTCTAACGAGTGTTCCTGGTTGTAATTTCCACTGTGCTGCTCCTCGAGATTTCAGCAAATAAATCCGGCTTCCAAAAGCAGTGGATTAATACTTCTGAGAGCTTGCTGACGGCAGCATTGTACAAACGTGTCTGTGGCTCCCAGAGATGACAGCTGCACTTCACACAGATGTACGTTCTGATAAAGAGAACACAAGTCAGTATCCGCATCAGAAATGTTGGCATGACTCGCCCAAGACCTCTTTCACCTCCTTTGTGCTCACAATTTTATCTGAGGTTTACTGTAACTAAAATCTGCAGCCTCTCCCCTCGGAGGTGGATGGAGATAGGATCACTGGAATCCTTCGGCCTGTTCTCAAACAGAAGTTATGCAGGAGCGTGTGTAGCTGATTAAGTCGTGGCAGGTTGCCTGAAGGGAATGTGCTGAGCTGGCTTCGTCAGCATCAGGGAGTCTAGAGGAAGAGAAAGACAGGTCCAGTCTAAAGAAGGACGAGGTCAAGGCTGGGGAAAGTGGAAGAAGAGTGTTTGCAGGGGGAGCAGGACTGGAAGTTGAGGGCTTTACCTAGGTTCAGTGCCCTTCTCTGCACCGTCAGTGCAAAAGCGAGCTTCTTTTTAAGGAGTTTGCATCTAAGTGCTATACTGTGCTTATTCTAATTAAATCAGTACGAACTGCAAATGAGAGTCTTTCTCCTGACTCCCGTTTGGAAGCATCTCTAAAGGTCTTCAGCTGGAGTCATTCCTTGTTTACATCTTGTCATCTTCTTTTCCTCTAGGAGATTTAGAGGTTTAGGTTTTCAGCTTCAACTGAAAATGGCTGCAAAAGCAATACAATTTTTTTTTTTATAACAGTATTTATGAAAGTAGCAAACACAGGGATTCTTTAACAGCCTTTTGTCTCTATGTGGTACACACACACGTGCATTGTAGAACCACTGGGGTAGCGAATGGTATCCCTACTGTCTGCTAGTATTTTACTGTATTAATCTAGTGTTTCACTGAATTTTTGTGACCATTTCTTATTTTGAAAAACCACAGTCTTAATTATTTGTTTATTTCTACTAGTGCAACCACAGAATTGTGTGCTGCAGGCAAAAGGGATTTGGGGAAAGGTTTTGTCTGGATTTTTTTCAAAAAAAATCAGAAATGCAACAGTCTGAAGGGTAGCAGAGAAATAGCAAGACCTGCACTCCTAAATAAAGTAATACTTTGCATTTCCAGTCTGCCAAGTGTCTACAAGGACCTCAGAACACTTGACATGTGTTTAGTTCATTCTTACCTTGGTATTCACATGTCATTGGGAAATACAGAGAGTAAGGGAAGTTAGTCGATAGCCTAATTGATTTACCAAATGTTAGGTAGTAAGTTTCTGCCAGAGTCTTATTTCCTAAACCCAATATTTTGTTTCAATTACAAGATCAAAGGAAAATGCAACACATGCTGATCGATGTTAAGAATCAGCCAGCTCTGTTTGTAGAAGATTGTAACCACGTACGGCATTAATGCAGTGCAGGTTGTACTCGAGATTATTGCATGATCACACAGTGTGGCTCTCTCTCTCCTCCTAGTGGTTTACGTTTATTAGAGATTTGCTACTGGCTCTGAACTACAGAAGATTTATACTTTCCTGTTCAGTTAGCCTGAGTTCCTAAACTGAGGGCCATAAGTCTTGGAATTTCTTGAGGCCGTTCACTCAGGGGATTACGAGGTATATAAGCAGTTGTTTTATGCTTAAAATGGCTGCGTTGGTTGGTTTTCAAAGAGCAGAGAGTGAGGA
Source organism: Apaloderma vittatum (assembly GCF_000703405.1). Lineage (NCBI taxonomy): Eukaryota > Metazoa > Chordata > Aves > Trogoniformes > Trogonidae > Apaloderma > Apaloderma vittatum. Next base: position 14,515 of record NW_009726442.1, on the reverse strand, counting down.
ATTAAGGATTTACATTTATCGCAGCCAAAATGTGATTGAGAGACAGCTCAATTGTTTTATGCTGGTGCCACTCTGAAAGTGTATTGTGATTTTGTATGTGGATATCTATACAAAAATCTATCCATGAAAAGCTGTACTGCCATCCAGTACTTAATGGAAGCCATTTCATTTGAGAGGTTTATGAAAAATTATTGATTTTTCTCTATCATTCCCAAAACAGCAGAAAACAATCCTGAATATTTTCTCCAAAGTAGTCAAAAGTGACAGGCGTATTTAACATAATTACTTCTTTATTATGAGATATTGTGTTCGTTGTACATACATATTGACTCCTGCTGAGTCGGTGCTCTTTGCAGAGCAGACGTGGGGGCTTTAACCTCAGTGGAAACACGATGTTACAGCCTGGGCCATGCAAAGCACCACAGCCCGACGTACAGACTGGCTCCTGGAAACAATGCCACTGAAAAAGTTTTGGGAGATGCTTACACAGAAGACAAGATAAATAAAAAAAAATAGCTTAGATTCTTCTGCTGCAGTTCTGGTGTGAATATAAAGAAGGGTGCTAGAAGCTCCTGGTAACAAAAGGGGTTAATAAATCTTCGGTGGGATAAAAACACAGATGCTAAAACCAGACCAAAAGCAAAAGGTGGCTGTAATGGACACCTTTAGTCTTCCTAAGGGAGAAAATAAAGCTACAGAATGACTTTGTCTGCAAGCTCATCTTCTTCGGACACTAATCGCTCTTTCTGGCCTTTTAATGTGAGCCTTAATGAGAGCACCAAAAATACTTCATTAAATAATTCAACCTTATCAAGTAGATACTTTTATCTAGACCATAAACCCTTTAGCTATTACTGGAAAGCCAATACATCCAAACACAGAGAATGTTCCCTTTTATTGTGTCAGTCTCTGTCTTAACCCGCTAGAGATCCAGCAGCCCTGCGGGAAATGCTAAACCAACAGAGACTTAGATGAGATTAAGTCAGTGAGAGCACAGCTACACTGTACTAGACTGAGAAATTTTGTGTTGCCTCTGGTCAGTCTGTAGTTGGGTTTAAAACATGTCTAAACTTCTGCAACATCACATTTTAAACTATTTCGAGAGTCAGTTAGTCTGTACCTGGGCAACCTGAGCTGCAGACCATTTCACAACTGTTCCTGGTCTACTGTGTTTAAATTCAAATTATGACCAAAGTCGTTAAAAAGCGGAGCCTGAGAAGGTACATTTTAAAATCCCAGGTAGGGGCAAGCAGCCCAGTTTCGGAGCTGTTGGTATGCGTAGTACACCCAGATCAGGCATTTCTGAGATAGGCATTTCGTGATTGTGACACCTGTTTCTTTGCAATATCATCTAACAAATTCGCAATTTGATTTATGGGCAGACCTTCACGTTACCAAAGGAGGAGGATGTAGCAGGAGTGAGGCATGAACACCCATCTGCTCACCAGTACCTGCCTGCCTACAGGCACTTCCCACTCAGTGCAGGAAGGGTGAGTACCCGATGTTTTCTCCGGCATATCAGAAGGCAAATACTTGCGAAAGAACAGCTGCCTGGCTCAGTGGCACGTTTATGGTAACTTATGTCTCTGCCTCTGTTCTACAGAGACCAGATAGATGCAGGAAATGGGGAGGCAGAGCAAGAATAAAGAGTTTACACCGATTTATTACAGCATGGATGGTGAGCCCAGGAAGAAAGCCGAAGATGTCTGGCCGCCAGGTTTGTACTACAGCCAATAGATAAGGGTGAGAGAGCAGAGTCTTGAGGCTCACCCACAGGGACGTCTCACATCTTCAGGAACTAAAAAAAACTGAAGCAGTGACACTTAGGACAGGGGAAAAGAAGTGTAACATCCAAAAATCTTCCATGTTGTGATACAGTTTGATGGACTTGGGGAGAGCCTATGTGGCAGCCTAAGCCCAGGTGAACTTAGACTCACCTTTCAGTTAAAAAGTTCTGGGAATGTCTTTTTCTTCTGCACTCAAATTAAATTAGAATGACTTTAAACCTACTAAACACAGGCTCTTTTTCCTTTTGAAAACATAACATTTCTAATCAAAATACAGATGTAAAAGTGCATGGAAAGAAGGAATCTGAGCTTGATATAGCTTTAGTTTAGGGAGGAAAAATAATATAATTCAATAAGACTAGCTTAAACCCCCTGATTAAAGCCTTTTTAGCATAACAGATAGGAAGGATGAGATCTACACTGAGATAAAGATAGTTAGTACAGATCAAAAGAGCTTTTGTTCATGCCAACTAGATGAAATGACAGGATGTGGTGAAGTGCTGGGTACCATATCTGGTTACTTTACATACAAAGCTTTATTCACCAAATGTAGATATATCTATAAGGTTATATGCATTTATATATGGGAACCGTAGAAATAAATTGAAGGTGATCTACCAGATCTGCAGAGTATTTGTTCTGATACAGTTCTGAGATTGCATTTCTTCCAATTGGTATGTAAAGCTGTAATTTTTTATAGTGCTCTCACTCAGATTGTGGAAGTGAATTGTATTAGAAATTGAGGTTTATTTCTGATACAGTTCTGAGATTGCATTTCTTCCAATTGGTATGTAAAGCTGTAATTTTTTATAGTGCTCTCTCTCACTAAGATTGTGGAAGTAAACTGTATTAGAAATCGAGGTTTATTTCTAAATGCTTTAGCATTCCACCATTCTTGCTTGATAGCTTCTGTGCATAAATTCAACAGAATCATATATTTCACGCTCCAGTGTCATTTTAGGAGGAAGCCTAGGACAACTTTAGGAGTAAATTAAACTTAGAACCCAAATTGCAGTTGCCATTTTAAAGTTGAGGGAGGTTTTTTAGATTTTTTTATCTGCAAATAGCCCCTAAAGAGACAGGATACAGCACTGGAAGGCTCGTTGGTCTAACCCTGCTCTTATGTTTCTCGTACGCTCTGCAAGAGCAGGATGTGGGAGTAAGGGAATGCAAATGTCAGGAAGGGAATGCACTGCCAGATATGAAGATGCCACAGGCCCAGGCCACTGTGAACTGCTGCAAGGTAGCAGGAAAGGTCTGTCCCCCACATCTGCTGAACAGGCTGCAAAGTTCTGCCTGGCCAAGCTATGGCAGAAAGTAACACAAAGGAGACACTCTGTCATCTCTGCAAGAAGATGATGACTCAGAAAATGAAAGGTTTAGCATGGTATGCAACTGAACTAAACAGATTTCTTTAGTTGCACCTACATTTTATTGGGTTGGTTTTTTTAATTATTGCTGCAGCACTGCCTAGAAACATGAGTCTCACAGTACTCCAAGCTGGAAATACTCATAAGAAGATTGTCTCAGATATCTTATACAATAAGAAAAAGACAGAAGATGAAGAGAGCAGGAGGAAAAAGCCTTTAGTACATAGAGGACCGCGCTGGTGTTGGATTACTGCTGGTGGATAGATGCAGGACCGGCATAACCAGACTCAGCAACAACTGCAGCAGAGGAGGTGCACAGTTCCATTATGATCTGGGACACAGAGAAGGACGCAAGAGGCTGCGGCTCCCTTTGCACTCCCACCACAAGTAAGAGCTTAACGCTTTGTGCCACGCGTAGTCGTTCACATCCGTGCAAAGCGAGGATAAATTGCATTTCTGTGCTGATGAAAGTGTTCACACAGAAATATCAGACCCTTGATATTTTATGAAACATAAATATTTCCAGTGGTGGGTTTTAACAGCCTCCGCTGTAAGAGAAAGAACTAGAAGGCCCTGGGATGTGGAGACTCAACCAGTAATTTACTCAGAAGAAAGTAGTTTCAACTGCAAAAGTGTAACAGTCGGTCTAACAGCAGGCATCTGATACAAGGCAACCCCTGACACAGGCTGAGCTACTGTTTCTGAATCACTGCCACAAAAAAGGGGCCCACCAGCTCCTGATTGCTGTGCAGTTCTGCAGGTCTTGCTGCTGGTCTGCAACCTACACGTTCTCTAGCTTCAGAGAACATCTTAAATGTTTCATAACCTTAAATTCCCAAGCAGCCTAGGAGAGCTTGCCTGTGCTTATTTTATTTATGTTGTTGATGGGCTTTTCACAGTGAAAACCAGCTTCATTGCCATGCTTAAGAAAGCCAGGGTGTAAGGTTCTGATCAGGAAATAGCCTGAGAGGCTGGCAACCTGGGGTGGCCTCTTGCACATTGACAAGAGAGGAAGAAGCCACTGGTCTGGGAAAGGAACCCCACTCTGTGCACTGTGCACAGGCAGGTTTTACCGCCAAGCTCGAGAAGAGGTGCCTCCACATGGTTCTGGAGTGAGGCTTCCTCTGCACATCCCCAGATACAGCGATTGTGACTAAAGATTTATTAACCTTGTGGAGGCAGGGGAGTACAGGTAGGAGGGAAGGTGATGAAAACTATATACTCTAGGCCAAATATAGACTACCTGCGCAGAAACCCTGGAGGGTCCTTGGGACCAGTACAAATGATAAAAGTCAAAATAACTCTACTGATGTGAAAGAAAACCCCCCGATTTGTAGTAGCTGCGGATTTGGGCAACACTTGCTTAACAAAAAAACCCCAACCAAACAAAACCAGAACAAAAATAACGGTGTAACATGTACCTATATGCTGGCTGCAGTCTGGCTGCCCATAGATTTTCCTCTTCCATAAGCATACAGGGATGGTTTGCACAGGAAACAAGCCCTAGCTGCCAAGCAGATACACTTGTTAAATGTGGTCACTCATGGTGGAGTTGTCTAACTCGGTAGCTCGTTTCACTCCCTGGCCCTGGGTGAGGCAAAGGCTTTCCAGAATGCTCCTCAGTGCTGCATTAGAGAAGATTTGGTCCTGGACATTTCATTTTTGATGCATTATGATTTTATTTAGAACACACTTTAGCTCTTCAGCCTCCAGGCTGCTGAGGCAAGGTGCCAGTCTTCAGCAAGGAGGGGAAGGACTATAAATAGAGCAGGCTTGGCTGCCACGGGCAGCTTTTGGTCTGTTTAGGTTTCTTGTTCAGCCTGGGAGAAACAGAAATCACATCTGCTGAGGAGACACAGCATAGCACAGGCACTAGCAACAGCTCGTCTCCAGCTAATAACTATCTTTTTTTTTTAAGGTACACAGATATATCCACTTACCTTTCCTGAACAAGGACAGCACTGCCATTTGTCTGTGCTTCCCTCCATCCCTCTTAGCTTTTTGCAAACTGTTGCCATGCAATCTGCATCACGTATTTTCATGAAACCAGGTCCTCATGAGGGAAATGCGTTCATTTTCAAAACAACAAATAAAATGAACCCCAAAATTAAATACCCAGAGGTAGCACACATTTCATCTTTTGGAGGCCCTGCAGCTTTAAGAGGTGTTGTTTATTAGCTCTTGCTCTAATTTGTCTCATCATCATGTAGGCTCCCTTTTGTTCGTGTAAGGAAGGGACATTTTTGCTGCAGGCCAAGGACATTAAAAAAATACCACCAAGAACCCACCAAGTCCTGCATTCAGAGTTCTTTATTCTCTCTCACAGGTACCTGTAACTGAGCTTTTTCCTCCCTTACTCTGTGCTTCACTCAGAATTACTATTAAAGAGAGAAACTATTTCCACAAATTTCTGCTGCTTAGCATACCTTTCAGTGAGTATATTTTACTTACAGCACAAAACTGATGGAGGTAGTCTCTGAACAGCGCATTTTAGACTCAAAGCGCTTGAATTGCTTCTTTGAGCTCCACATCTGCAGCTCTTCAAAGCAAGCTGCAGACTGCAGAGCAGGGGTTCGCCCTATTCCCTCCTGCTAGGATGCACCCTAAGAGGAACAACATTTAAAATAATTTCAGAATATGCTCTCAGCATTATGTTAGGCACACAAACAGTAGGGTTAATTGTGTCAGGAAAAAACCCAAACCACATACTAAATATTACATTTTAAAGCAAACTGTGACGATTTAATGAAGACAGCTAGATCTCATGAATCAAATCTTTGGCCTGCATCCCTTGCAAGAGCTCTTTTGGACCTGTATGTCCATGTAATATGCTACTCAACCTGCCATTTGCTTGCCAAGCCAGAGCAAAACTGGCACCTACACTTGCACCAGAGGTCAGCACACGTTTCTGACAGGTGGACAGACCTCATTAGCCCTTACTCAGGGATCTTAAAATTCTGGGTTCAACCTTAGCAGCTTTAGTGCCAGCCCACAGCCCTGGGAACCTACCTCACAGGCACAGATAGCTCCCATTTGTTCCTATTGGTTACTGTGCTTTCATCCCTGCCTGCCCTTGTTAAACCCAAGATAGAAGAGACTAAATTTGAAGTCAGGTCATTGCCGAGTGTCAGTGACCTACTAAAACCATAGACTTGCACAGACACATTGGATTTATGGTCTATTGTAATTTTCCTGCTGGTTTTCCTCAACTAGTTTAATCAATTAAGATACCCAGGAGTTAATAAGGACAATTTTACCTCACCTGTATTTAGCTGGAATCTTAGACAAAAGTCTGGCGTCTCTCAGTCCAATGTTTGTCAACTCGTGCTCTCCAAAACACTGACAATACACAGGTAAATTTGCATCCCATTTCCCTTTTAAGTTTGTGATTTAGCTGCTCCAACATAATTTTTCTGACACAAGCTGCTATTAGGAAACACAAGGTTTCTAGATTTTGGGAAGCTGATGAGAAACTGCAATTTCTTATTGTAAATAACTGTAGCAGTAATAGCATAGAAGTACAGTAAGGTTCAGTTTGGGTCCGGCAGCACATTCAGACCTTTAGACCTGCCTCACCCTCTAGCATGTGACTTGCTGCCGCAGGAAACTCATCAGTCCCCAGCAAACTGCAGAGACAGAGAGTTTTGGTAAAGATTTCGGTGCTCTTCCCTGGCACCCTGAGGACTTCACGTAGTGCCAGGTCCGCATATTTGCCATCTCTCACTATCTCATCCCAGTCTGAGTGTCACCTTTCTGCTAGAGCTCCTCACCTCTCCTTTCAACCCAGTTTCTCCTTCTACTTTCAGTCGTTTCTGGCTTCCACATCGTTTCCCCCATTTGCG
>NW_009726442.1:0-7485 GCF_000703405.1 Apaloderma vittatum | reverse complement strand
CCTACTTTAACCCTGAGTATTTGGCCATTTCCTCTTCCTCCTGCGTCTTGCTTGGACACAAGTTGGTGGCAGGACCAACTCTGGCTGCCTTACAAAGTTTTTCACAGTGGACCTAAGTTTTATGGACTTTTGCTGCAAACCAACAAATCAAGTTTTATCTAAGTACTGAACACTGTTCTTGTAAACTTATACAAGTACATCCTTCTTTAAATCTCTGGATATTTGAATAATACACTTTGTTCTTATTAAGACAACACTCCATATAATTTTATTTTGTAGAATAACAAGTTGCAAACATTTAAAACCAAGAGAACATAAAAACCTGTTACAAACCCAAACTAAAACAATAAAACAGTATTTGCATTTGCTCAATAGATTAATTTCAATATTATCTTCAGTAAAAAGCTTACTCCATTAAATCTGACTATTTCAGCATTCATTATCGTTTCTATAGTGTATTAAAGAATTCTAAGTCACTTTAACAAACATTCTAATTAATACATCCAGTAAAACAAAGAGTTTCTGCGAGGGAGTAGGTATTAGTTTCCATTACATGAATGCACATGGACAATATTATATAGAAAAAAGTCAAACCATTTAACATGTGTGAACAGATTTGCACTGCAATTAAACTGAACACAAACAATTTAAAGTGATTTCTGAAATTATAGGCTGTGCTAACACAAAGGCACATTTTATTTTAACTGTAAATTCACATTTCTAGAATGTAAAAGTTTTGTGCCCAGGCAACTTCAAGTCATTGTGGCACAATCAGTCAAACAACTCTAACTGCGTGCATCGGAACTTTAAATAGAGGCATCTCATTTCTATTTCTTTAATCCAGTTTTAATAAGGTACAAATTAAATTATGCAGGAGGGAGAGCCCTCCTGTTTCTTTACAGACTGCAAACTATACTGCTTTCTCACCAGAAATTCTAGTTTTCCTGTCAAACTTTGTTAAGCTTCGTAACTATCAGCACCCTCACAGTCTGGTCAAAGGCACCACAAACACACAGTCCCTTTTTGTCAGGGCTCCAGTCGAGGCTGGAAATGGGCTGCGTTGACAGAGTCACATTCTGCAAGAGACTGACAGAACCCGCCACCCCCATCTCGGCTCCTTCAGAATCCTTCTTTGAGCGCTGAGCTGGGTACTCGCTGGCAACAAGTAAAACAAAAACCACACGCTTAGAATTTGCTGATACAAACACATTGTTACTCTCTATTTTCAAAAGAAGGGGTTGTCCTATAGATAAAGCAAATAAATGTCTTTAAAATAATGAATAACCATATCCAGCTATATCCACACCACATACTTAGTAAATATTTCCTGAAAGAAAAAACGAGGCAGGAAGATTTGAATCCTGACACCTCTCTCCTATGGCCCTTCATTTTAATAGTTTGGCTTTTGCCACAGGCAAGAAAATTTCCTCTCAGCTATCCCTCTAATGCACCTACTTCACTGCATTTAGGATGATTAAATTATATTGCCATCTAATGTAAGAAGATGTAAACATAAGAATCATTAGAAGTCCAGGCTTTCAATATTCTTCTCAGACATAACTGCTACCATATGAGAATTTTAAGAAATCTGTTTTCTTCCATTTATCACCTTGTTAACCGAGAATATAATTATCTTGATTATGTTAAAAAAAAACCTAGCAAGGGCGACTTTCACCTGTGCTGTTGTCACATTCTTTTAGGAATTAATTCAAGATTCCAGATCAAGTACTGACACTGAAATCCCCCTTTCTACTGCATTTGTAAGCAGTAATTTTAACTAGATATTCTGAAGTCGGAAGCATGACCTCACTCATCACTGTCAGGAAGATTCTTTCTTAAAACATTGAATGGTTGGTTTCTTATTCCCCCTGTTGCAGGTGAGTGATCACTTACTATTTCCAGAGATGAAGGCTCCCAGATCCTCCACTCGTCATAAATATATCTCTGTTCTGTGGCAGGTGCCGACCCTGCCATATGGTAGATTTTTGCACCTAATAAAATAAAATAAAAAAAAAAGCATTGTATAGAAGTCAGTTACAGAGGAGCTTCACAAGAAAGGACACAGAATCTTAAACCAGCAGTCACTTGTATGAAGAGAACGCAGCCTGCTCCCGGTGGACAGCGGAACATCCATTCCAAGGTACCTTCCCTTCCTCGGGCCTTGTGAGCTGCTGCCGCAGGAGCAGCCGGTCCCCACCGGAGAAGAAGGAGAAGAAGGAAAGTCAGGCTTCCAAGGCACCCCACTCTTCCCCAGGGAGAGTAAGGCTGCAGCCCTGCCACGGCTCACGAGTCCTTCAGCTTCTTTGGGACTGGCCATGGGAACAAGGTTAGAAAGAGGTAAAGCAAAGCGGCTGCTTCACGTCTTTTGGAACTACAGGACTCCCACGCTCTTAGGTGACACAGTCACCACCAGGTTAATTTAACTTCACTGTCTGACATCTCTTAAAATCATTACTGGAATGGAATATACTACAAACACTGCGCAAACACAACAAACAATCTACAAATTTAAATCTCAGCCAGGGCGCAGCAAGATCACAGAGCAACAGAAATCGCCTAGGGAAAAGCCCCAACAAACATACTCTGACTTAATGCAAACGTGCAAAAGGAAAAGCTTAACTGCAGTGAATGAACGATAAAAAATTCCATTTTCACATTCTGATTATTATAAACACTAATTCAGTAAATACTTTTGTGTTATCCAGTCAAACTCCTTCCAACACCTTATTTGCTTTGAATGATGGTATCAAAAATATTGAAGTTATTAAGTTGAAACTCAGCATTTTCTAATTTAGGCAATTCTGGAGAACTTCACCACAAAAGTTCCTTTTCTCTAATTATCATCATATTTTGTTCATCAAAAAAATAATTTAATATTGTTTTATAAAGAACTTAAACTAAACAATGCACAGTCACAGATGGAAGAAAAAAGGTTCTAAGAATCCTCTGTATTTAATAACCTCAAGGCTACTACATCTTTCCTATATATCCTTTCATTCACTTTCAAAATCCCAATCTGAAAATATTTGATGCTGAAGTAAAAATAATAAAATTATTTCTCTATCCCACATGAGGTCTAGTGACTGCAGGACAAAAAACATTTGCAGAGGGCTCACTTGGTTTTGGGATATATTTAAGGTTTGAATCTGCGCGCTCATCACAATTTAATCTGGCCTCCAGCAAACACGACTCCCAGGCTGAGGGCGCAGCTGAATGCACAGAGCTGCAGCGGCAACGGAACCTGAAGACCAGAGAAGCCCAAATGCCTGGTGACAGAAGGGAGGAAACCTGGGCGAGCGCTGGCAGCAGGACACCCGGGAGCCCTTCCGCTGCTTGCACCCGAGGCCACCAGCCACGCCGAGGCACAGCTCGTGCCCCAGTAACCCAGGCATCTACTGCCTATCAAAGACAACAGTTTTAAACCTGTAAAACTTTGACAGCATACGTTAAGAAAGTTTGTCTCTTACTAAGAAATTTTCTGTCTCCCCGTACCTTCTCTGAAACAGAAGCAAAACCTTTGGTTGGATGCTGAGTTCTCATATCGAAAACATGAAATTTTCCCTCCAGTGATGTGGCCACTAGCTTGTTCATATTTACATCTTTCCTATCAAATTCCACGCTGCAAACCTGGAAATACAAGAAGAATACATTCAGCCTTGAAATACAGTCACAATATAGTCATACGTGAAATACAGACACTGCTAAAAAAATGGGAGCTTTGTGATTTGTAATATACATTTAATCTTTGGTCATTTTTATAGTAATGACAACGCCAGTTTGGAAATAACAAAATCATCTGAAAATATGAATCCACTGAAAAATACCCTATGCTATCCAGACCAAGAATTTGTGGGGTACAATTTGCTGAAATTAAAGAACATGATCCCTTGCTACAATCCCAGCAGAAGTGTCTTCCGGGTAAATTTCAGATGGAAGGAGTCCTTATAATTTTTCCATCCTGCACAGAGGCTGGAATGAAAAACACTTGTATGGTTTCCTTACCCCATTCTTAATGCTGGTCTCCCATCGTAGTGACATGGTTTTCAAGTCAAACAATTTAATGTCCCCGTTGTCATACCCAGCACAAACAACACGTTCCTCTTGATTGTAAGCATTGCCTGGACACAGAGAAAGAATTCATCAGGATACTGGAACCCTCTTTAGTCTGTAAATATCAGACCTCCTAGGCCTGAAATTTCAAGTTATATTTATACCAGAAAAATATTACTATTAGGATATTAAGATGGAATGAACCAGCTGGTTTTCAAACCTGAAGGGTACAGAAAAATACAGCTTCAAAACTGACAGTCTGTTTCTTTTAAAAATAAGATCAAATATTATTATTCTCCCTGACAAGTACTGCCTAAACCGCACGCTGTTCTTGCAAACCTACACAAATACATTCCTTCTCTTAAATCTTCACCTGCTCCAAACCGCGCTCCCCACAGAGCACCACGGCACAAAGCAGTTCAGCTGTTCCTCAACGAGCCTCTCAAGCACAGTATGTGTCCTGCTGCCAAGGGGATGAGAAGACTTTTCTGCAGGCCCTGAGCGTTACCACAGCCCTCACTAGACACACGCAGCAACCTGCCTCCAAAAACTCTCAGCTGACAGGATCAAGGAAGCACATCAGCACCTGCAAGGAGTTAGCCCAGAGCACGTAGTTCAAAACGAACTTGGCCTTGGCTCAAGCTCAAAACAAAGCTGAAGAAAACATAAAGCCACTTTTGACTCTGCTCATTACAGCACAAGACAAAAATATCAGCAGCAATGAGCATTATCGTTGCACCTTCTTGCCAGGAAATATCATCTCCTTACTATCAATTTTGTTACTATAACCCATGCATTTACTAGCAGTTAGTAAAACTTACTCCCTGACTCTGGAGGCAAAAATGGAGCTAATCCAGAAATACCAGCTTGCGCAGAACACAAGCAGCTTGTTCTCCCCATGCAGAGCACCCATCAACCATGGCTGTTGTCTTTAATTAGCTCTTAGCTTCAAGGATCTTCTCTTAAATTAATGCCTTAATGCTTGATAGTTGGAACTACACAACAGTTCGCTGTACACTGCAATATTTACACTCCTTCAGCAGTATATCAGTTAGATACACTGCTTTTACATTCCTAGGCATAGGAATAAAGCTTGCACAGTTTATCTGTGAAATCGTAAAATCATTTAGGTTGGAAAAGACCTTTAAGACCATCAAGTCCAACAAACAATCAGCAAAGGTGATAAGAGAATGAGTCCAAAATCCAACTATCACACAATTGTCTTCTGAGAAAAAACAGTAAAAAAAAAAAAAAATTTTGCCACACTGAAAAGCAAAACCTGCTACTTATGCATCCATACAAAATAAACTATTCTGTAACATCCCGAAATACTTTGATAATTGTCAAAGCACAGTCATATTAGAGGGAGGAATGGTCATAATCTGATAAATTACCAAACGCTACTGTCCAGCAGTCTCTTTTGCTCTCGCCCTGGACAGGTTCCATGTTAGCGACAGGAGTATCCTTCTGTCTTGGGTCCCACACCTTCACAGTTCCTGTGAAAGAAGGACAACGGATTTTGTGTTGTGGGTTCACTGTCACGTTGCATTCACCTTCCCAGGGAAGGACTTGGCTTTTCAGCCTGATCATTCAAAACATAGGAGCATCTTTTTAATTCCAGAAAAGACTGCATTTAGGGCCCAGAAAAGAAAACAACCCAGAAATAAAGCAGAGGTATTTATTAAGGATCTATTTTCTCTAGCTAGTATTTTGCATTTATTTTGCTTTTTATTCCTTCTATCCCCTGCTCAGTGGCAACAGTATCTTTTGCTTATCTGCAGCTTCCAAAAGAAGTAGAGAAAACTTGTCCCAAGCAAGATTCAAAAGCGAGCACGTGAAGAACTAGTTGCAACAGCTGCGTGTAACTAGTTCAGATGGCAGACTGCACCCTGCCATCACAGCTTGCACGCTCCTTTCTCAGAGTAACTGAAAAGACTTTCAGAGTTCACTAACTCACCATCTCGACTGCCAGTCACAATTTCTGGTGCACCTTCCCCAATTCCTAAGCCACCTACACCATCTATACTGTTTATGATCTCCTTATGACCTTTCACAGAATACACTGGTATTTCAGGAGCTTCTAAATTCCTAGGCAAGAAAGAAAAAGAACAGATAATACTCAGAATTTGTATGAAAATGAAAGGAAACTTGAGCACAAATTATATAAAGTAAGATTAACAGCGGGAACGAAACACAGATCTCACAGTAAGAACCACAAGTCTTTGAATGGTTCTTTCGCTGCTGCTTTAGATTGGTCTAGAAGTTTTTTCTCAGCTCTGGACTTCCTTGTTTATAAAGGCAGTTGTGGGACTCACCACAGCAACTTTTAAGAACTGATTTTTATGTTGGACTCAAATCACACTAGAGATCAAAATACCCTGATTAACTTGGCTTTTAAGTAAGTATATAAAGTCACCTCATTCAGTGATCACCACCTGGCTCTAACTACTGCCCTGCAACGCCAAATGAAAGCTGCATCCAGCTGTGCCGTGCGTTTCACAGCGCTCTCTCACTGACTCTCATTCTTTGAGAATCCTTCAGAGATTTACTTTAAATTTCAACTAGTGACTAATCCATGTCATTCTTGCTACTCCACAAAATAAACCCAACAGCTCCTTGGCAAGGGAAATGATATAATAATAACAGCAATAGTAATACTACAATCCCTTTTTGATCCTACAACTTTGATAATCAATTCACCTACACAAATTAATTACACAAATCATTCAGGGACCTGAAAAAGCATTTGAAACTTCGAGATTTAAAACATGTATTCAATCTAGGCACCAAATTTAGGTTTAATGCTTGCATCTGCTCAAAACTCTCTTTTCAGAAGAGGACCTAGCAGAACTTTAACAGGTTTTTGTAGCTGCACACAGGAGATGCAGCTGAAGCAGTGTCAGATTAAATCGCTGTGCAGAACTCCTGCTGTTTTTAAAAAACAGGCAAGGTCCAAATGCGTTGCATGTACAGTAGCCAGCAAAGCTCACGTCACGACTGGGTCCCATCCCAACCACATGCAGCTCTGGGGGCATTTTACACAAAAGCCCCCCCACACCCCGAAACAGCGGTTCCACGGCCACGTACATCAGATGGAAAAGCTTCGAGCGAACCCGCGCACTTACCATATGTTCAGGTTTCCACCAAAATCTCCTGTAGCTAAGTATCTTTGCTGCAGAGACGTAGCACCAAAAGTTCCACATTTTATAGGTTTAGCCTTTTCAATCTTTAAAAAAAAAAGGATAAATTTTTGTGTCAGCAAATAGGAAAAAAAGCCACAACCGCAGACTGAGGCAGCAGCTTCCCGAGCACCCGCGGGCGGCAGGTTTAAGTACACAGCAAACAGGACATCTGACACAAAACACAATCGAAACGCTACTTTATTTCTTTGAGACACTTTATTTTTTGGTCTGCATGGGAAAAAAAACCCTAAAA
>NW_009726441.1:0-802 GCF_000703405.1 Apaloderma vittatum | reverse complement strand
TAACACAGTACTTCTGGTGTCGTCCATTTTCACCACGTGGCGTTCTTGCAAATATCCGTTACAACTCTCAGTCCAGGAGCCGCGATTTTGATCTTCCCACCCGAGTTTCATAGTTCAAATGATAAATCTGACTTAACTACAACAATAACCATCAACAATTTAACCATACTGATTTTGGTCTAAATGAATATAACAAAACTAAAACATGTTCCCGATTAAGGTTACAACTGTATTTCTGGCATTGAGGGATTAGGAAGAGAAGCGGGTTCTTATCTATCAAAACAATTGCAACAAAAACAACATCTATCACAAAATTCATAAAAGTCATCACCGCATCGCCAAAGCACACATATGAAAACCAAGAGAGCGATTGAGGCTGCCAAGGCCAAGGCAAACATAATGTGACTGACCAATCCCTCTGTGTCTATCTTGCCTTATGCGAGCTTGGCAATACTGGTCTGCTGTCGGGGTTGGGGTCTTTGTACGTAGCATGAAATGAGACTTCCCTGCCCCATGGGGGTCTCAAGTTTAAACTGCTCTGCAAATCTGGAAATTGTTTGAAAAGAAAAAGAAAGAGGAGAAAAAACGAAAGCAAACACAGAAAGCGAGACCAAGAGTTAAATAATGATTATATTATCCTGATATCAGAGGCAATAGGTTTTTGCGTAATTCGAATACCTTTAATACCTTCTGGTAAACTGCATGTTGATCACTACAGTCTGAATTAATCTGACAAAACATGGAAACATACAGGGTAAAAACAGTAATACACAACACTACATAACAAATAAAAGGTAATGCG
>NW_009726440.1:0-4924 GCF_000703405.1 Apaloderma vittatum | reverse complement strand
ACTTGAACATCTCTCATATGAAGAAAGACTGGGAGAACCAGGGCTCTTTAGCCTTGAAAAGAGAAGGCTGAGAGGGGACCTTATTAACGTATATAAATACCTGAAGAGTGGGTGTCAAGAGGCAGATGCTGGTCTCCTCACAGTGGTGCCCAGTAATAGGACAAGAAATAATGAATGTAAGCTAGAACACAGGAAGTTCCACGTCAACATGAGGAGAAACTTCTTTACTGTGAGGGTGACAGAGCACTGGCACAGGCTGCCCAGAGAGGTTGTGGAGTCTCCTTCTCTGGAGACTTTCAAAAACGTTCCTGTGTGGCTGCCCTAGGGGATCCTGCTCTGGCAGCGGGGTTGGACTAGATGATCTCTAGAGGTCCCTTCCAACCCCTGACATTCTGTGATTCCATGAACCTGAAATAGTGAGTTTAAAACAAATTTTTCTGTTCAATGGATTTAGTAAGAATATAAAAATTTTACTGTGATGTTGCACATAATTTTCAGTTCTGTCTTTAAAAAAAGATACTACCCTCTTTTAATTACACCTAGCATCAGCTAATTTTTCAAAATCTTTTTGAGTTCCCTTTGTCCTAAATATGCCTTACCATTTTTAGAACAGCTCTAGTAATTTAAGAGCGACTTACCTCTGTGGAGGCTTTTACAACTATTACTCCTCAGAGAGAAAGAAAATGCCTAAGAATACATGTGAACACAGGAAACGCCCCACTTGGTCAGGCTGGGGATCCTGTCTTTCTCTGACAGTGATGAGAGACTCTGTTGTACATCAGGTACTTTGAGCGTACATCACATGAGGCAGGTTGTGGCCTTTCCTCCTCCTGAAGTTCCAGCTGCACCTTTTCCTCTCAACTTTTTATTTATATGTTCCCCAACCAAGGCCCTTCCAAGTTGCAGGACCTCCTCATCAACCTCTTTCAGTCTCTGTCTCTGCTGGTTATTCATGTTACCAGAAGAAGGAAGCTTGAGGCGGGGGGGGGGCAGGCAGTGGATGCTGGTGACTGTGGAACCAGTGTCCATTCATTCCATCATCCTCCCACATCTCCAGACAGAGCATCACTGGGCAGCATCCACTTGCTACTTGGTTAACCTTCAAGAAGTAGCAGATGATGTCAGGGTTTTTCTGCTTCATGCCCTCCTCCAGTTCCCCATCTCTGTATTTGCAATCCTGTAACTCTTCCTTTTCTTTTCAGTTGTCATTCATTGTAGCTTATTTTTAATCCTTAGTTTTGTAACCTGTATCCATCTCCCTCCCTAGGAGGGCTTCAAGGTTTTGTTAATATGTACCTAAACAGAAAAACAAATAGAAACAGCAGCAGTGGGAGAGACTGTTTATAGAATGCACACAAGCTTGGCAATCCTCAGACCTTTTTCCTTGTAGTCCCCTGGCTTCCATGGCTGTTAGGAAGGTAAATCCTTGCCTAGTCTTTTTCACTATCTGTTTTTTGGACTTGTCCAATTCCTGTTTGAACCTGCTGTTGGGATCTGCTTCCACAGCCTCTTCTGTCAGCAAGCCCAGAAATCCATTAGCCACTATGTAAACTACCGTGTTCTTTTTATCTCTTTTAAACAAACTTCAGCAAATGAGTCAAACTGTGATCTGATAAAAAGTGGTTCCATATTCATCTTTTCAGCCCCCTTCAAGATTTCATAAACCTATAACAAGTCTCAGCACGCTCCCAGTTGAAAAGTCTCAATTTTTTTAGTCTGATCTCATAGAGCAGCCACTCCGTTTAATAATTTCAGTTGTCTTTCCTGTATCTTCTCTAACTCTACTGTGTCCTTTTCCAGATACCAAGACCAGAACTGTATAGAGTATTCAAAATGTGGATACAATAGAGTTACACTAGAGTTGAGGCTAAATGTTGCTCTCTAGCTACCACTTCAGATGTTGCCAAACATTTTTTTGCCTTTTGCTTGAATGTTACTGTGAATTCACCCGTGATATCAGAGACCTTCAATCTCAATAACTCTTCTGAGTTGCATCTGGTTGTTAAATCTGACAATGCTGTGTGACAATCTGTGTCCTTCAGAGAAAGTCAACTTATTTATCTGATTAAATAGTGTTAATTTTTAGAAGTCATGTAAACCTCTACAAGTTACTTTCACAATTTCTTGCATAATTTTTGAATATGTCTATTGGTCCCAGTGTTGTAGGTCTTCCAAAAAACCACTCTACTTTTGAATGAAGTATAATTCTTATTTAAATAAGTTCAAACATATCTTTGGTATGAGATAGATGAGGTGGAAAATGCTGTAGATGTAGGTTCTAGATAGGAAGACAGCAGTAAGAGCAAATTAGAATTACCTTTGGAGCAGTACCTGAGTACTGAAATAGAAAAGTTGTCTTCTTTGTGGCTGGTGATATCCATGCTGAGTAGATATGAAGAAGCAGAATGTGTGCTCCTTAAACAGCATTGCAGTCTTCATAGGTTTTCCCTTCTTTTCTTCATTTGTAATTTTTAGATGCATGAATGCCAAGAGTGAACAATTTGGAGGTTGTTAACAGAGGCTTTATGACACTGAGGTTTTTATGTATGTATATGTGTGTGTGTGTGCGTACACCCCATATATGATGCGCCCTTTGACCTGAAGGCCTTGCAATGTAGTTCAAACACACAGATACAGGCTGCTCATCTGTTTCACTTAGACACAGAGAAACGTAATGGCTTTCTAGTGATCAGGCATTTTGCATATTGCATTTTGTTTGGTACATTAGTTCTTGTCTATTCAGTATCCACACGAAACAATAATAGAGGGCACCTGTAAAGGCAGTTGCACAAACAGTATCTTTCGTAATGCTATTCACTGTAGTTTTGCTTTAAAAATAATTTAAAATCAGTTTTCTAGCAAGTAAGAGGTGCTACCTGTTGGGTTTTTTAGGTGGGAGGGTTGTAAAATACCCAAAGAAAAATATCCATTTAGAAATTAATAATTTGACACTATTCTTTTCTTATGAAAGATGATTACTGGGGAGAAAAAGATGGTTAATGTGAAAGCTTTATGTCCTTTTAAAGCAACTCTGTGTTATTAAAAGTAAACATGTTTGAAGAATGAACCTTTTGCTAAGGATCAGCATACTCCTTTCTCTTTTTGTCTTCAAATAGACCAGCTGACGCCAGCTTTTCAGGGAGGAGGTGGTTGCAGCAAAGATGTATTTTAACCCACAAGCTCTGAAAAAAAAAACATCCTTTTTTCAATATCAGGTGTTTACTGAAGCATATTTCTTCTGATTGCTCTACATAAAGTCCTTCCTAATCTTATGATTGATGCCTATAAATACACAGGCAGAGAGATGGCAATCACCAAGGAGGGAGAAGAGCTATGAATAAATTTAGTCTTGAAATTCAAAACATTTCTAATCATCAGAAGAATCAGGTTCTGGAACAGCTTTTCAGCAGAAGTCACGGTGGGATGAACTCTTTTCAGTACGAAGATGACATCTGTGATTTTCCAGCTTTGCCAATTTAACCAGGAGGCTGTCAGACAGCCTGGAGTCTGTCTTTCTTGTGCAGAACAACAAATAAAACCCAAGTTCTACCATCTGAGCATCCTTCTGTCTATGTGGGGACATAGCTACAGCTCTGTATTAGGGATTAAGAGGAGAAAATGCACATTCTGCTCTGCTACACCTTGCCTGTGCGGGAAGTGAGCTCTTACTGAGCTGTAGAGTTGTGCTGAATAACTTTTGTGAAAGCATCTGTGGAAGTTTTAGACATGAGTGCTTTTCTGCTGGAGGGCACCATCATCAGAGCTGAGCCAGGAGAAAGACTTGTACAAGTGTTTCTGATTTGCTTCAGCAAAAGGTCAGCCAAGATTAGCTCAAAATACATTGAGCAATAGGTTAAACTATGCCAGCTGACTTTGTGCAAAAGTAGATTAGGAGTGCCTGCAGAGGCTGTTCCACAAGTTGAACTCCAGAGGAAAGTGAACTCCGAAGGAAAGGACAGCAACAGCTTCTGCCATTTCTGTGGTGACTGTCTGACACAGCCCAGTAACTGTACCTATGCAACCAGTCATTCGACTGCAGTCTGAACGATGGTCTCTGCGCAGTGTGGACCTTTGCAATATTAAGCTTGCAATATTTCTGGTCAGGGTGAAAACACTTTGCTTCCAGATTTATGCATTCTTGGATGTTTACTTGTGGCACACTGGGAAATGCCTGGCATAGGTGGTTGGAAAAATCACACGACAATCGGACTTGTGCATCTAACTCAAAAACTGATGTGCTTCCTTTCATGTTGCCCCGAGGCCTATTTCTTCTTGGCCTGTTTTGATGCCTCTGTAGCACACTGCTGGTCCTTGAATGCACTGAATTGTTGGTGAAGGAGCGTTTAACACCTTGATCAATGAATGTCTCAAGGCTAGTGAGTCAAACACAAATGGCACTGATGCTGGCGTGTGGTAGCCCAGGGTATTCTTCTTAAGGGTGATCAGTAGATACTTAAAGGAGCAGCATGAGAAAAAGGCCATGTGCCAAACGATTATGTCTGGATTCCAGCAGTCAGTGACTTAGAATCATAGAATCACAGAATGTCAGGGGTTGGAAGGGACCTCTAGAGATCATCTAGTCCAATCCCCCTGCCAGAGCAGGATCCCCTAGGGCAGACACAGGAACGCATCCAGGTGGATTTGAAAGTCTCCAGAGAAGGAGACTCCACAACCCCTCTGGGCAGCCTGTGCCAGTGCTCCATCACCCTCACAGTAAAGAAGTTTCTCCTCATTGAGGTGGAACTAACTTTCTATGTTCTAACTTAAACCCATTATTTCTTGTTCTATTACTGGGCACCACTGAGAAGAGATTGTGGATGTGGTCTATCTGGATTTCAGTAAAGCATTTCACACCGTCTCCCACAGCATCCTCATAGGTAAAATGAAGCAGTATGGTCTGGATGACCAAGTAGTGGGGTGGGTT
>NW_009726439.1:0-7208 GCF_000703405.1 Apaloderma vittatum | reverse complement strand
GTACTCAGCACTGGTGAGGCCGAACCTTGAGCACTGTGTTCGGTTTTGGTCACCTCAGTACAGGAGAGATATCGAGGTGTTGGAGCGAGTGCAGAGGAGGGCAACAAAGCTGGTGAAGGGCCTGGAGAACAGACCTTATGAGGAGCGATTGAGGGAGCTGGGTCTGTTCACTTTGATGAAGAGGAGGCTGAGGGGGGATCTCATCATGCTCTACAATTACTTGAAAGGACATTGTAGAGAGGTTGGTGCTGGTCTCTTCTCACAGGTAATTAGGACAGAACCAGGGGGATGGTTTCAAGTTGCAACAGGGCAAGTTTAGGCTGGACATTAGGAAGAAATTCTTCACGGAAAGAGGGGTCAGACACTGGAACAGACTGCCTAGGGAGGTGGTTGAGTCACCATCCCTGGACGTGTTCAAGTGTCATTTAGATGTGGTGTTGGGTGATATGGTTTAGGGGTGAACTTGTAGTGTAAGGTCAATGGTTGGACTTGATGATCCCAAGGGTCTTTTCCAACCTGAATTTTTCTATGATTCTAACCTAGTCTTGTTGCATCCTACTAATCAATGTCCTTACATTTTCAATGGAATGGTTCTCTTGTTTACAGCTGTATGCCAGTACCTTTGAAATCCATTCAGCTTTTATAACTTAGCTACTTTCATGCTTACAGTTTTACAGCCTGTTCATCTCGAGCAGGATTTGCCTGGTTTTTATATCACTTTTTCTACATTCAAAGACTTATTGATTGATAATTTGGCAAAACAGTTTATATCAAATTTTAAAAAACAGTATCCAAACTACAAAAGTAAAAAATGGAAACAGAAACTGTTTGAATTAATTAAACCACATTGCCAGTATGTTTTCATAAGGTCACTGGAAGCTAAGACAAGCGATAGGGTCAGGCCACATGAAATTCTTGGAAACAGACTCATTTGTCCGTGAAATGCAATAGGACACTCTCAAAGGAGGTTTAAGAGACACCAGGCTGTGGGCACTGTATCATCACAAAAATTCATTTGTATACCTTTCATACAAGTCTGAGAAATAAAATAACATAAAAAGCTATTGCCCATGTCCTGTGAAAAATGAAATTCACTGGACCAGATACCACAACTTCCTTAAAATAATACAGCCTTTCACCACTTCTGCACTTGGATCTTTGTCATAACTTTCAAGTCATAAACTGCTTGAACTGTTAAGTCCACTGTTGCTTTTCTATATTTAAAGGCAGTGAAACAGCAAGGTACTATGTACTGGTTGTAATTTCCCCTTAGCTGATGCACTTAGTTCAGTTCATCCTGTACGTCGCTGGAAGTTTTCTGAGCAACCCGAAGACTAGTGTAGTAGTAAAAACAATAGTAGAGAAGACTTGTAGGAAAACAGCTTTGGCAACTGAAAAAATGTTTCTGAATATATCCACAGCTCCAAGTTTTCAGAACACAGTACAAATTAACAACATATATTGTAAGTCTTTTATTCAGCATAAAAAGTTAACTCTATGTTTCCAGTATCAGCTACTACGGCATCTGGTTGCACGAGATACGATGTTATAGATGACTGTCACGTGTCAAGTCTGTAGGATTTTTTAACTGTCGGCAAAGACTTATTATATTATGCTTTACTTTGATTTAAAAGAACCCCCCCCCCAAAACAATTAAAAGTTCCTTTTGAGTTACATTGATACGCTTTGACCAAAAGAGACGGTGTAGATGAAAACAAAGATTAAAAATATCCTCCACCAGCTCAGTGGATGTTTCTTACCGTTTCTACATGGATACTGGGGATGCAGCTATTACCTATAAAACGTTAATGTTACAGTGATTCTGAAGACATTAAACTTTGTTCACTGTTTTAATAATTTTGTCAATAAATGTACACCAGAGTATACTTTCCCCTTGACACAAATACACAATTAGTAATAGTACTAATGGATGCCATATGTGAAAATAGAAAAAAAGCATGTACTTCTGTAATCCTCAGCAGACATACATGAGCAACTTCACCATGGTAGCAACACAGTAAGACAGAAAAAACAATAGCAATTGCAGGTAAAGAATTTGCCATAGGCAAACTTAGACAATGTTTTCCTCGGTCTGATAAAACAAATACTGAGAAGAGATAAATAAATAAACAAATTTACAATTCAACAGCGAGACAATCATGTTCCCACATGCTGTTTTTAAGCTCACAAATACAACAATTGCTTTAAATACACTTCAGGAGGATTATATACTACATAAACAAATTTAAAGGACCATTGTAAACCAAACAAGTAAGTTTCTTACTGCAGATTAATAGAACTAATAAGGTTGTTTCCCAATTCACTTGCAAGGAAAACTCATAAACAGTTTTATATAGACAGATTTTTAAAGATCACCCTTGCAACTGTGGATCTTTTTTTGTTTTTCCTTGCAAAAGTTTGTAAAAGTAGGTCCATAACTCCATCAGAGCACAAGATATATTGTTCAAAACGTACACAAGGGCACATTTACTTACAGAGAGGTCTGAGAAATTTAGATTGTCTCCCTTTCTGGGATGACTGTCTCTCCCCCTTCATGCTTTATTCCTTTCTGACCTAGTCATATTACAAGTTTGATTACACCTTAAGTAGGCCTTAGATCAGCCTTTACACTGAGAAAGATCTTGCCTTCCATAAAAGGTAGACTTACCAGTATGTTTTCTACGATGTATGTATAAAAGCATATATATGTTACATACTCATCTGTATATCGTCAAGATGTTTCACCTGATCCAAATGTACTCCAGGATTTCTTTATTCCTACATATATTTTAAAAACAAAGGAGCACTGACATTTCTAAGTTAAAAGTTCATACACAGGAAGGAGAGAGGCAAGTAGGAGAGTGGAATCTGCAGCCGGGAGTTCCATGAACTACTACAAGCAAGGACTCTGATCCTTTGCCAAACATTTCATTTACAGTTGTCAAACACCTGCTTATCTCCTTGAAGAATGCATCAGAAACATATCTTTTACATTAATTCTGTGGGACAAAAATTACTTAGTAGTCTTCAGTGCCACTTCTCATTCTTCCCTCTAAACGAAGAAAACACTGATGTGTATTTTTTAAGATTAATTTAAACTAGTTTGTCAAGACTTTGCATCACAGACAAAACACTGTCTTGTCCTCCTCTATCTCCCGCTGGAACGGAATGTTAACATAACTGTATAAAACTTGTTCTAGCAGAATTTTTACAACAACTTTAAGCAAAGCGAGAAAAATATTTTGTCATTTACTTGACAAAATCTCTAATTCTGTGCACTGACAGATCCCCAAAGTGCAACTGAAATATAAACCGCCATAGCAAGGGGAGGCAGAATTATACCAGTTCCACATAATCACTTAATCAGATACATGCCGACATGCTGCTCATTTAATTTTAAGTTATTAAATGGAGCAAATTCCTACCTGATGCTACAAACAGCTAGGATAACATGCCTGCAGATCTATTTCAAAATATTAGTGAATAACACCTGCATTCTTAGCTACTCACACCAGAGGTTGTCACAGGAACAGCCACTTTTAAAGCTCTGGGTTAAGAACAGCCTATGCTGCTGTTCATTCTCTCTGGAAGCCAAAAAGTACTACCTAAGATTGGTCTAGAAATAGAGATAATGTTCTGAGAGCACACCGTGACATGTGAACCACTAAGCCTAATTCTATAGCAACTGAAGAGGACTGGTTTGTTTAACTACGATCAGGCATAAGGAGCTATTTACAACATATATGGAAAAAAAAAAACAACAAAAAACCTGCACAGAGTTGTAGTTCTCCACTGTGTTGCTTGTAGGAAGTTAATACAGAAATGAAGCTGAACTTGTGCTGTCATCGCACAACTCAGTGAACATTAACAAACACGTAATAAAAAAAGTCACTGGATACCTGCTGGGGACTATCCTGCAGGCACACCACAGAAGGTAAATCAGCAACCCCCCTGACAGCAAAACAAACGCACAGATTAATGCTCACTGCAAAGGAAGGGCGACTACTTCAACGGGGTACTGATTCAGACCATGAAGTTCACCTCAAAATATTGCATTTAACTTTTAAATAAGGTTTAGAAGAACTTGTAACATTTAGCTCACTGATACAGCTGTTATTTTATTGAGGACAAAAACAGGTTAGACTACAAAAATTAAATTATATACCTTTGACTATATCCAGTCAAGGGGAAAAACTCTAATTATGAGATTGTGCTGTCAAATGAATGCAAATTCACATCTTTCATATTCTGGGTTAAAAAAAATCAAACCCAAGTCTATTATAAACTAAAATCAATATTTGAAACATTTCAGCTTTCAGTGATAAGCAACAACCAAAAGAATCAAGTTATGAAATATACTGGTAGAAGTAGAATGAATTATTTAATAAAACTTGGGAAAACAAGGCATTTATATTACACAAATTTAAATATCAATTAGGAAAAAAACAATAAAGAATGATGAACTGAGTCATCTGTTTTACAACCAATCCTCTCTAGAATTGACTGAGGATAACTGAGAAAGTAAGCCTGCAATTTAAATCTCACTCTATTTGAAATAGTTAGCTTAAAAATTTATTCACTAGCTGAAATTTACAACCTCTAAGCTTAAAAGAATAAGAACTGCACTTATTCAAGTAAATTAAATAAAATGGAACAGTTAACTAGCATGCTATGCAGAGCAGGTACAACTCCTAAAGGGAAAATCCAATGATCTGCTCAGACACAATATTAAATTGCACAGAAAAAAAAAAACACACCCAGAAGCCTCTTTTAAGAGCTCCTTATTTACTACATTGCAAACCAATTTCTTCATAGGGACAAGTTATGCATCAATGCATGTCTAAAATCCATTAGAACAGTTCTAGTTTGCATTTCCAACACGCCACAGCCACACTGGCCAGATTGCAGCCCTGTCTGCCAGTCTCGGAGACACACAACTGACCGGCCCACCCTGCCCACGCAGCACATCAGTGGCTGTCGCCTAACAGGCCGGCGGGCGGGCGTACGCACCCTTCCAGCCCACTTACCCACTGCCTTTAGCCTGCGAGGGGTTTACTTGACTAAAAACACTTTTCTAACACTCACGTGAAGGGAGGATTACAAATAAGCTTCTGGAAGGCTGACAGAATCTGCAGTTGTATTGAAATGAAAACCAGGGAAGATATTTTAAAAATCCCAATGAATGCCAAACAACTGTTAAGAAATAAATGAGAACTGACTTCTTTTGTCTATGTCTACATACCATGTTTACAGCCCTTCAAATCGCCAAAGCATTCATTCAATCTTATTAAAAGCACTACAAAAACTGTGCTTTGCAGATAGCAAAGCCTTCAAACACTCATTTAGGGATACACAGACTTTAAAAGTATCTTGCAAGCTATAACTATCTCTCATCTCCACTGCCCTTTTCAAGTAAAGGTGAAATATATACTCCAATAATATACAGTTTCAAAGACTAATCTTCCTTTAAACATACCTTTTTTTCTCTACACTTCAGAGCTTCTAAATATTTTACAGAAAGACAGCCGCTGTGGATGGCATTACCCAGGACAAAACAAAGTGCCAGCGGTTCACCTACTTTCGACAGGTAACAGCAATTGTTATTATTTATCTGTGATTCATAATGTAGTGATCTGAAACTACCAGTACAAGCAGAACTAGTCGACAGATAAACACTTTGAAAATACTAATAAACAGTTTCCTAATGCAAAAATACAATGTTACTGTCAAAAGGGATAGCTGCACACATTTGCTAGGTAGAGAGGGATCCTACTGTTCCTGAAGGACTCTCTGAGAAAGGACAGGCTACATCTTAATTGATACCAACAGCATAACAGTCCTTCAGCAAACTCCACGCTCCAAAAGCACTGCCCTCAGTTCAAGATGCACAGTGCCAGAGAGCAGCTTCCCTCTGAATCAGAGTTCTCCAGTCCCAGCCTGCCTTCTGCTCCTCAAGCCTACCCCTTGGTACCCAGTCACATCTATCTCGGCCCAGCGCCTGACGGCCGTGGGCAGCACAAGCAGGATGCTGCGTGAACTCCAACTCCCACAAGCGCCTTTCCCCGCCTGGCCCTGAGGTCCCTAATAAAGCTGTAGTCTTCTGCTCACATGGATGGCTACAGAGCAACGTGGTGGCTTAAAATCTGAGGTGGTTCCCTCTAAATCTTAAATGCCTTCCACAATATTAAATAAAACCCAGCAATTTATAACAGAACTCAAAAGATAACAGAGGAGAGATGTGGAATCACAGCTAGCTTCCTCTTTAATACACTTATATCCAAATATCTTAATTTAATAATAATTACAATAAGCGAAAAGCCACCACAGACCTTAGGAGCATGGCAAATACATCCATTTGTTTCCCTTTTCCCTCCCCAACACTCCAAAAAATGCTCTTTTAATGTCACTCTCCCTTTTGCTTGTTTTCTTTTATGGACAAAAGTAAAGACAAGAACACTTTCCTTCTCTTAAGATGAACATTCAGAGTACATGAATTGCTAGAGTAAATAAAAGAAAGGAGGGAATTACTAATTTAATGCTCTTCCATCTCTCAGGGAAAAAACCCCATGTAATTAACTGTAATGAGATTAAACTAACTTGTTGTTATTAATTTCCCAGTGCTAGCAAACTAAATCTGAGGCCCCTAAGACTGTGTATTAACAGCTTTATCAACATTTAGCTTGCATCCTTTGGTTTTTACACCAGTTCTAAGGGAAAATGATTAACTTTATTGAGCTGTAAAGTCACTTGGAAGTGTAAGAAATTGAATCTGGTCCCTTTAGCAAGGGATGCCAGATTCGTCTGTATCTGAAGACTCTGAACAGGTGGAGCCAAAAGCAATAAACGCTACCCAGAACACGTAGAGTTATTAAATCCTTACCAAAACTTTTTTCCATTACTTCTTTCTGACACGTATTTTGAACGTTCACTGTACAATTCACGATGAACTCCGGAGCAGAGCAGTCATTATTGAGCTGGAACTCCTCACACTGGTAGCACTGTATTTGCAGAGCCAAACCTGGAATATACAGGATTCTGCTCATAATAGTAATAATATTTTAAAAACCCAAACAATCAATACAGGCCGGATACCTTATGTTTCCTTCTCTGTGTTTTGCTATTCCTAACTACTCGATAGCTCAGCAAAAGCGCGGTTTTGACAAAAACAACGCGAAATAAACGTGTTGCCCGCTTAGCTGGGGCTACGT
>NW_009726438.1:0-5059 GCF_000703405.1 Apaloderma vittatum | reverse complement strand
TTTTTTTTGTACCTAGAAAGAGAGGCAAGCTGCGATACAATGGTTTTTATTGGCATGACTCTCTTACACATCAGTGACTAAGCTGTGAGAAAATTGTTTGCCATTGCAAAGAAGTACATGGTACACCCCTCCTTTTTGTATCTTTGTTACCATCATGCTGAAGCAGAAGGGGAGTTGCAGTAATATGATTCAAAGCCGAATTTGTCCCAGGAGTCATGGCTGTCATGGAGGTAATAAAACTGCAGCAGCAATACTATAGTTAGCAAAGTTCAGAAAGGTGGTAACTGTAAAGAAGTTGTCCAGGACTCAGAACTGCTTCCCAAAATCTACTTTTCAAAGTATACATGAATATCTAGTTAGATTTGTGAGAAGATGTCACTTTCAATTTCTTTTTTTCTGTCCTCTGCATTTTATTTCTTTGTATTCTTCCTGAGCACTACATTTGCTGTGTTTGATATCATATTGCCCCATGCTTCTTAAGTAAAAAAAAATTTGTCATTCTGGACACACACTTGGCTTGTTACTGTGGTCATACTTTTCCCAAAATATGGAAGAACTGATGGTTCTTATCAGATATTATTTAAGGTTAATAAGTATGATAGTGTAAAGCCACAAACTTAATGGGTTTCTAGACCACCTGTAGGACCAGTCAGATATTACTATCTTAATCCTGCTGGTGGGGAAAATCAAATGCAAGAAGATGAGGTGAGTAGGAAATAATATAGTGACAGAGTTGGAATTTTTATTTTACCCTAGTTCTGTCCTGAGTATGGTAGTCACACAGTCTGTCTCAGAAAAGAAAAAAATGAGATCAGATGTTAAATATCCTTCAAGGAAAGTTTTACATGTAAAGTGTACTAACTGACTCCTCTTTCCTGAGCTTGGATTCAGGGATAGATAGATGTGATACTATTTAGGGATCCCAAAGAAGTCCAGGCATACTAGCCAGCACAATGTGTTGCCAAACTGGGTACTGACTGACAAGACTGAGAAAGACTTGCATGTCCTGAGGCCATTTGCCTTGTGAGCAAGTTGATTTGATTTACCCTGGAAGGGATTTAGTGGTAAACACTGCTGTGCTGTACTGGCAAAAGCACTCTCAACATGCACATAGCTGTGTCAACAAACTGCTTTTTCTAAGTCTGTTAAAATTAGCTTCTCTTTCTAAGCCCCTGGTTGAAACAACTAAGCAAAAACAGAGTTTTGCCAGTGTAACTGTTTGACCAACAGCTGTTTTTATTACCTTAAAATATTATGTGATAGAAATAAGATCTATAGTAGCTATCACAGTAGCTCTCAACTCAGAGTCATATAACAAATACAGTCCGTGAGTTCCTTGTATGGATGAAGGGCAATGTACCTAGTAGTGTGTTTATTTTTTTAAGAATACTTTCTCCCCACTGCTATTAGGATATGTTGGTGCAACTTGCTATGCAGCATATTCCAGTGTCTACTAATTGTTGTTTACTAATAGGGCTAAGAGTCATCATAATCTGCCCACATGGCTTTTTCTTTTATGATGCCCAAAGAATTTTGAAAAGCACCAGCAGACTCTTACCATTCATTACTAATATTAAAATCTTATGGCTAGGCTTAGAAAAGGGGAGTAATATTTGCCTATAGTTTTACTGCATCTGCCCTAAAAGTGATTATTAATTTTCTCTTGTTGTTGTCTTTTTGCATTCCAGCCATTACAATCATGGTGAGTAAAATTGCAGTCCTGATGCCTACCTGGCATGCAGTTCACCTAGAACTCTTAGGCATGAAAAGAGAGCTGTAGAAGAGTAGAAATGGTAACTATAGATCTTTTCCTTATAAAATGGCAGTAATAAATCAAATGAAAATAAACTCTTTAGCATGTTCCCTGAACACAGGATGAGAGATAATGGTCCTGAATTTCAGGAAAGGAGAGTTAGGAGAGTATTTGTAGAGACGCCCATTGGGTGGGAGAAGAAGGCTCCTCCCTCTCCTGTCAAAGAAGCTTGTTCAAAGTGTGTATTGGGGACAGGAGAGGAAAGGCAAGACGTCGGTCTAATACCAACTCCTGGTCCTTCTACTACCTCAGGCAGGCAAGTGCTGAGAAGTATACAGTACAGATATTTAAAAACAACAACAACAACAAAAACCAAAATAACAAACTACAATATTAACTTGTTTGATTTCGAATATGTACAAGATTTTTCCCATTTGGTATTTCAGGGTATGCTTAGAGAGTTTGAATGATCTCTCACGTTTTTGTCTGTGAAAGGCAGTATATAGTTCGATATCTATATTGTGTATCTCTGAGATGATGTTGAACTACAGGAATGTCCCTCATAGCTGTTGCTAGATCTTCAGCGTTGGAAGGTCAGAGCTACTACAGAAACCAGCAAGAAGATTTTGAAAATTCAGAGTGATGAGTGAAATCAAGAAGATAGCAGGGAGTTCCTCTAGTGGAAAAAGCTAAAGAAGATAGAGGCAAGTACAGAGCTACGGACATAGATTATATCCACTATGCATAATGTACTGTGTTCTTCATGTCTCATAGAGTGAATACACAAGTAATATACTTAGAGAATGGAGAGGGGGAAAGTGGAAGAAGAGAACCAAAACTTGTCACAGTTTTATGTGCTTAAAGTTTCCGAGTAAAATAATTTAATAAGCTGATTTCGCATTCAGGAGATTATGAAGAGCAAATAGCTGGTAAAGAATGTTCTACACGTCGGTGTCATGTTGTTTAGCCAGGCACTATGAACTTAATTGGCTTGTCAGAGTATACAAATTAAAATAGAGATACATTATTTTCAATCTCTTTCAACTGTAGCACATCACTATGAGCATGTTTATAAGTTTCTACAAAAGCTTTCAAGATTCCTGGTTTAATAATAATTCATATTTATGTGTCAAGCTGTAATTTCAGGACCAATTTCATCTGATCTAAGTGTGAGCTGCCAGAGGGGTAGTTTTGTCTTCCCCCACAGTTCCAATAACAAAGGTTCTCTTCTGTGTGAAGTCATGCTCTGTTCCAATGTGACTGAAATCTAACCCATGAAAAAAATAAATCAGTGCAGAAATAACAATTTGTTTTCAATCCTATTCGTTGCAGTTTCATCCTGCAGCCACAGGCATCCCAATGCTGGCAAAAGGGAGGGGGAAATGCGGACTTAGCTAATGCAGCTCTGATTTCCTTGCACATTCTGGCTTTGCTCCTTGTAAGTCAGTAGGCTGGATCCAAATATTGTTTCACACTGCACATCTACGAAAAGCGAAACTCTTTATTCTTCAGACCTGCAACAGATAAGCTGCTTTGAAAAACTTCACTGAGATTGTGTCAGACAGAGTGGTGTTTCCCCTTTATGTGTTCCTGTCTTTTTCCTGTGTCATGGGCTAGGGCTGGGCCGACCACTAAGTTACATCTTTGCTCTCTTGCATTTGTCATTTGTTTCTTCCCTTTCAACTGAGCAGGGCACTCTTTACCTTTCTCCTTCATTCCTCCTAAGTTCTCTCCAAGTTTGGATCTCCTGCGTATTTCTTCGAGTGTGGTTTTTTTTTGGAGCCGAAGCTCCCCCTGCTGCTTTAGTTTGTACTGTGCAACACTGTACAGTCAAAAGAAATTGCATGGGTTTCCATTATCTAAAAAAGCAAATTCTGGGGCAATGAAGGAAATTATTACTGAAAATTATATAAAACCTTTTTTATTATTATTATTTGCAGTTTCAGCTATTCTTGAATTTAACAGCACCTTCAAGTAATTTCTCCGTAATAACATTGCATTCATTTTGCAGAAGCCTTTGTTAAAAATCTGATCCAGTAGCAGTAGGAAACCCTGAGAGAAATTGAGCAGATCTGAAAGTTTACAGTTGGCAAAACATGAACTTGGTTCTTACCCACCTGTTTTTTCTCCAAAACTCCCACTCACCACACCGTTTCTACAAGGCCACATACTTGTCTTTGGAGAAGTTGTGCTGCCTGGGGTTTTCCAGAGACCTTATGCTTACCGGTACAGACTTGTAGCTGCTTTCGTGTTCTTTCATGTTGTTGTGAGAGAAAGTGTTATATTTATGTAGTTGCAGTATACAGTGTTAGATTTACATAGGCCTAATTGCCTGTGAATTAGCCTAGTGATTTCAGTGGAATAAGGTCTGCTTACAAATATATACATTTCCCTGTATTTTGGTGTTTTCCTGGGACCCGAGTCTGTACAGGTTTTTTTATACAAGTGATCGGGGTGTTTTTGCTTGCTCACATTCATATGGGGGGCCAGTTAGCTTAGTTGGTTGAGCTTGGTACTGATAACACCAAGGTCACGGGTTTAAACCCCGCTCAGCCCCCATGTGTTGCCTGATCTAGTTGAGAGGCGTCCCTGCCCATGACAGGGAGGTTGGATTAAATGATCTCTAAGGTTCCTTCCAGCCCAGGCCATTCTATGATACCAGCTTAAGGCACAGAGAGGTCGTTGCTGACGCTAAAACCTGTTCCATAAACCCCCTTCACAGTCTGGTTAGCCACTTTGGCAAAGCAGAATCAAGAAGTGAGTTGTTTATGGTAAGCACTGTTCCAGCAGCATGAATTTCTGTATTCATATTTTTCCTAACTGCCTCAATTTTATTTAATATCACAGGGAAGATGCAGCGCTGGTTGTAAACCTTGAACTTCCTCTCCTGCCACCAGTCGGACACTTGGCCTGTTAAGGGTGAAAAAGCAAAGCTTCAAAGCAGACAGAATGTAAAAATAGTTTAAGTGTTGTCGCATATAAAAGCTCGTAAAATTTCGAGGGTTCCGACTTCATTAGTCATTTGACCGAAGGTTTGCCCTCCCAAACCCACAGGGCAATCCCTGCTACACCAGGGCCGGGATTCGAACCCGTGAGCTTAGGGGGAGGGCGGGTCTTTTGCCCGTGCGCATGCGCGCCGCCCCAGGAGGGGAGGGGGAAAGGGGGCTGGTCGGGAAGGGGCCCGGAGATGTTGGAGCTGCTGGAGAAGCTGCCGTCGGGACGGGCGATCGAGGTGGGCTCCCCGCGCCCCCAGGGCGAATTTGGGAGGGTTGGGGTTGCAGCGGGAGCAGTGGCCTTTCCCCCTTC
>NW_009726437.1:0-2467 GCF_000703405.1 Apaloderma vittatum | reverse complement strand
TAATTAATGTTTATAAATATGTAAGGAGTGACTGTCACGAGGATGGAGCAAGGCTCGTCTCGGTGACAACCAATGGTAGGACGAGGGGTAATGGGTTTAAACTGGAACACAAGAGGTTCCACCTAAATTTGAGAAGAAACTTCTTCTCAGTAAGGGTAACAGAACACTGCAACAGGCTGCCCAGGGAGGTGGTGGAGTCTCCTTCTCTGGAGACATTCAAAACCCACCTGGATGCCTTCCTGTGTAACATCGTCTAGGTGTTCCTGCTCCGGCGGGGGGATTGGACTAGATGATCTTTCGAGGTCCCTTCCAGTCCCTAACATTCTGTGATTCTGTGATATACATTTACCACAATTACATAAATTTATTTGAGTAACTGTACAGAGACATGTGCTTGTGAGGACTGCTGCCTGTTAAAACATTCCTGGACACCTGCTAATCTGATTTTATTTTTACATGACTTACTCTTAGAATTTGTGGTGCATGTTGCATAGAATGGAGTAGGTAAGTTTGCATTTTATACAGAAGCAAATTTGTTGTGGGTTTTTTATGGTTGATTGATTGGTTCTGGGTTTTTTTGGGGGGGGTTGGTGGTTTGTTTGGGGTTTTTTTTTGTATTTTTTACATGCAACCACTCTATCAGGTGTATCACAGTAAATTCACTGTTACTTCCCACAATATGTTACCATGTACTCAGCTGTTTTACTTGTAGGATTGTCTTCTGTTTCTCTTGTACAGTGCTGTTTCTGTTCATATTGCTTGTGGACAGTTATTCAAGACAATGTAAATATGAATTATCTTTTACTTAATGCTTTATTTCTCTGAAGGACACGTAGTGCACACTGCTTTTGTGGCCCTGGGATATCCCATATATAATGCTATTGGCAAGTAGTGCTACTTCATTGTGCCTGTATGGGTTTGAGGAATGACATGTAATCAACATATGGACTCATACGAGCTGAAGTCTTTTCAGATGAATGACATAGTAGGGCTCTGGGTGCTGTAAGTCAGTAAAAACTAATGGCCTACTATATGTCAGTGAAACCTGACGACCTAGATTGTATAGTTGTGACTTCTGACATATATAGGGTCTGCTTAAATGTAAGGAGGGATGCTCCCAAAGTGCACAGACACAGTGGTTCATACTGAATTTGATATCTCATTAGGACTATGAATACAGCTGCAGGCCCCAAAGGAGAAGCTCGTTAGTGAAGCTAAGTGAATGCTGGTACACAAAAAAGAAAAATATTCTTTCTGAAACAGGTGATTGCATGCCTCACAGATGTGGGAGTATGGTTGTCACCTTTGTGATTTATACTATCACATTGACATATTCTGGCCCGTAAGACTTCAGACAGCTTGGTCACTTAAGATATTTTACATTTTTTGTTACATATATTTTTTCTTAGACTTAAGTCTTTTGCACTCAGAGCCTGCTTTCCTTCCTTCTTTCTGAAGCAGACAGACAGTACCAAAAAGAGTTGTTTTTTTCTCCCCCTCAATTTTGATGAGATCCTTTAGTCCCTCAGGCCATTTTTTTTCAAAAGGATATGTAGAAATTCAGGTTTTAGACTGTTTGGTTAAAGTAAATAAACTTTAAAAAACCCAATAACCAACCAACAGAAAACCAAAAAGATGACAAAATACATTCTTCAGAATTTAACGGAGCCTGGGATAGAGAGGTTATCTCCTGGGTGAAGATGTACAGAGTAACTGAATTATTTTTAAAAGTAAGATTTACCTGTCCAAAACCAGACCACGTAGTATCAGCCCAAAACAAGAGTATATGACCACACCTTGGTGATCAAACCAGATAAAATCTTTTCATGAGCTTTTACAGCTCCATTTTTTCACACATTCAATCTTTTGTTGGTTTATAAACGCGACCTATTGATATTGTACAAGATGTCTCCTAAACATTTTGTCCAATCTTTAATCCTAATAGCTATTTTATAACCTGCACTACAAGGTGCTTCATAGTTTCTGTAGTCAGGGCAATTAAGCATGTTTTCTGACACTTACCCATTTTGTAGTAATTTTACAGGATTTAATGTCTGTAACAGAAGTAATTCTGAGTTCTGCTGTGAAACAACCCTCTGCAGAGATAGCAGTACTTGTGTCATGGTGGAGTGTTTCAAAATAGGCGAATTATTCAAAAGAAAAAAGAGTCAGTCTCTCTCTCTCTTCTGCCTTCCTCTCCCAGCTATAAGCTGCTTGAAATGTTCCAATCTTCATCTTAAGTAACTTTCATTTAGTGTTTCCTCAGTGAACATTCACTTGAAATAACTGGGTTTCATTTGAGGTAACTTTATGCAGAGGTCTTACATTATTGTACAAATGAAAGAGAATAAGATTAAGTATGACAGCATGGATTCATACCTATAATGTAATGAGAAAAACAAATCATAATTAAATGGTAAAACTGTAATACAGCTATTTCCTTCAATGGTGTTAAATTTTCATATAT
>NW_009726436.1:0-2677 GCF_000703405.1 Apaloderma vittatum | reverse complement strand
TGAAACTCCAACTTGTAATGAGAAATCAGTATTTGTTCAAGCGTTTCTTGAAATGTTATGTAAAATGCTACTGTAGAATTTGTAATACTCAGCTAGACTGTAGAGCATATTACAGGTAATCCAGGTCCTTTTCCACCAGAGAGCCATCCAACCACACTTCTCCAAGCCTGTAGTGTTGCAAGGACAGTTTGGAGCCCTACTGAAAAATGTAGAGTATTTAATAAATTGTATAGCACAGTTTCCTAAGAGGAAGGTTTCAGAATAAATACAATATATCAGCTAGAACCATGGAATGCTGAAACATTACTTTTTAAAATAATACACAGTATTATCAGAAAACAAGACCAGGAAGAATATTTTTCACAAGAGCTGACATCCAGATTAGACTGACAGCGTAGAGAAAGGAACATGTGCATGGGAAAGCCAGCATTCAGATACACAACAACAGGCAGAAAAGAAAAGAAACAAAGCAGCTATTAAGGAGTAACATTCCTTACCATGGATTTCTTTCTGCATCGTCTGTGAAATTGTTACCAGACGCCCTGTGGAAATAAACAATTACTCTGAGCAAAAGGATTATGGTGCCTGTGAGACTATCAGAACATCAAGGCTTGCAACATCGGGTATGGAATATGTTACACCTAGCCATAGATTTCTGAAAGTAGTTCACACCAATCGGCAGGACACCCGTTGTATCGCAAGTAGCTAAGGTAGGTAAAGGATAGTGGTGATCTTCCACTGACTATAAAGCAAGCAAGACGATAGCTTACTGAGTCCTGTTGAAGGTGGATGGAGTTAATTTCTCCCCAGCTAATTTATCCTCCATATGGGAATGACAATATTTATGGAATCAGTCTGACGATTATTAAATCCTTGTCCAAGGATTAACAAGAACACTTAACGGCAAATCAGAATTGGAAAGAGTTGCTTTTCAGACAGATAAAAGGATCTCAGGAGAGAAAGCAATACCAGTTGTGACAAAGTATAACAAATGAAGTCTATCAATGCCTTCTATGCAGTTTTAGAACTTACCCAGCAAGGTCTCAATATGGAAAATCCTACTAAAATATATGCTCTACCTATGGCTGGGACAAAATACTAAACCAACTTTTTTTAAAAAAAATATCCAATATCCAAAATGGCCAATCTGAAGGGTGAATTACTTCTATAATGAAATAATGGGAGGTAAAGCATTGAGAAGTGTCCCAGAGAATGGGAATAAGCCAGCAAATAAGAACTCATTTTAAAATTTGTATCACTTTCTTGTTCTTGTAAGTATCCTTCCCTAATGAGAAGGCTGTGCCTTCTGTAATAATTTCCTACTGATGCATAAAAAATGGCAGAAAGACAGAGCTCTTCACAGGGTGGGTCCCACCTAGAAGCTGTTCAATGTGCCCTGCAAGCTGAGGAAAACGCTTAGGGGGTGGGGCTGGGAAGATAGGAGTGTGTTTTGAGCCCACATAGGTTGATGGTTTATCCAAATGCAGCAAAGGAATAAAGCCTGTGTCTCTCAGTTTCAAGAGTTTGATGATATATTAACATCTCATAGAAACACGGAAAAAATCCAGAATCTCATAGAAACACGGGAAGAATCCAGATCAGCCAGCCTCTGCCTCCTACCCGTGGGTCAAGCTCACCATGATTAATTTACCTTTCTGACTGCCAGACCCTTGTAAAAGGCAATCTTCTCAATATACCAAGAGAAAAAGCTGTAAGTCTACAAAGCCGCCTGGAAACCCTAGTTTATATCTGCTGTAGTTGCCAGGCAACCCTCACAATCTTCCAGTTACTAAAAATTGTCTGACTGGAGCTGACCTTAGTTTTATGCTATGGTTACCCCTACAGCCTTCCCCAAAATAACAAAATTCTGTCAATCTGCCAGAAACAAAATTCTGTCATTACACTGAAATTTTGCAGCCCATTAGTCCATAATATGAACTACTGCCTTTAGGTGTCCCAAAGGGACGAGCTGCTAAAGCAACCGATTTATTTCAGTTAGAAGTGAGGTTTTTGTTTTCTTTCTCCCATCTTTATTAAACAAATATTCATATTGATTATAAGCATGTAGACCTGGGGACCTATTCTGCACTGCAGTCATAGCCAAAATCTCCATTAAACTGGGCAGGAACGTGGCCTATTTTTAAGAATGCAGTATGTGGCCCTTGTGGCCTTACAGCTCCAAAACACGTGTTAGCTATTGCCGTGTGTCCATGTCAAAATAAAGACCAATGTCAGTGCAGAATTGGTAGCTGAGAAATTCCATGTCAGTTAAATCACATTAGCTTTTAATTTATTTGGCATTTATTGCTTATATGGCCAAGAAGGCATGAAAAGGAAACGGTTTTACAAAAGTAGGCGGATATCACTCCCATTTTGCGATGAAGAGACATAGAGAGATGTTCAAGAATCCTAAAAACAAAGTACTCAGCCTAAATTCCAGTGCTACTTCATGCTCCTAATTTGATGATGTTTAATATTCTTAGAGGAACCATCCAGAAGGAAATTGATCATTAACCATGGACCTACTTAGGGTAATCTTTAGCTCACCTAATTTTGTCTGGATTAAATGGATGCATCTCGTTCAAGCTACATTCTCTCTACTGACACAGGAGAGAGCTCCCAAGGAAGGTTCATTCTATTTGAGCCGTGTATTTATGTCTGTATTGACAAGAATTAG
>NW_009726435.1:0-3794 GCF_000703405.1 Apaloderma vittatum | reverse complement strand
CAGAGAGATAGACAAC
The DNA here is from genome assembly GCF_000703405.1 of Apaloderma vittatum. Lineage (NCBI taxonomy): Eukaryota > Metazoa > Chordata > Aves > Trogoniformes > Trogonidae > Apaloderma > Apaloderma vittatum. The sequence continues at coordinate 3,778 of NW_009726435.1, read as the reverse complement.
AGGTTAGCAAAGGCATACAGAGCTTTTGGAAAACTCCCTAAAAGAGTCTGGTGCAATAAACACCTGAAGAAAAGAACAAAGATTAGTGTCCACAGAGCCATGATACTGTCTACTCTTTTATATGGGTCTGAATCGTGGGTCATCTACGGCCACCACCTGCGATTCCTCAAATGTTTGCATCAGCGCTGCCTCCATACAATCCCAAACATCCACTGGACTGACTAAGTGACTAATATTACTGTCCTTGAACAGGCAGGGGTCACCAGTATTGAGGCCATGCTGCTGAGGATGCAGCTGTGCTGGGCAGGGCACGTCTCCAGGATGGAGGATCACTGCCTCCCTAAGGTTGTGCTCTGTGGTGAACTCGCCACTGGCTGCCGCAACAGAGGAGCCCCGAAGAGGAGATACAAGGACTCTCTGAAACAATACCTCGGTTTTGGCCATATTGACTACCATCAGTGGTCCACTCTGGCCTCCAGTCGGGAGACATGGAGACACACCATCCATAACGCTGCTGCCTCCTTTGAGAACACACGTAGAATGAGTCTCGAGGAGAAAAGACAACACAGAAAGAACCGTGCCTCACCAATATCGCCTAAGGAGACTTTCCACTGTGCCTTTTGCAACCGGACTTGCCTATCCCACGTCGGCCTTTTTAGCCATCAGCGCACTTGTAGCAAGTGTGGGTAGAGCCTTTCTTGTATCCTCGTTTGCAAAGCCTAGCCATGACTGGACATAATATTCAAATAATTTTCTCAGTGAAATTCCATGTGGTGTTTGTGAATGGACTCATGGACCAATTCTCACATTTTACTTGCTCTACTATGGCTCTATTTCCTCCAATTTTAAATGAGAACTGGAAAGCCAGTGGGCAAGGTGCAGGCTACTTTTTTGTAGCTTGAAGGAGGGTCAGCAGAATGGCTTTCCCTGGGCTCACTGAGTAGCACTTTAAGGCATTAAATGGATAGAAGAGATGAATGAGGATATGATTTCCTCACTTCCAAAGACACGTAAGTCAAAGACTCTGTAAAATCATTTCCTTCCCTTTTTTTATTATGTAACATGGAACACTGTAAAAGTCAGTTAGGAAGAGTTAACTGAAAAAATTCTTTCTCATATATTTCTAAAATTAAAAAGGTTATTAAATAATATATATATATAACCAAAGCAAAATCAAACAAAAAAATCAATTGTTTAAGTCCCTTAGAAAATAATTATCATTTTTCTACCAATCCAAGATTTAAGACTGTAGGACAGACAGAACTGTCATATTTAAAAGACTGTGGCAAGTAGGGGTTGGTGTTTTCCTCCTTTCACCAATTCTAAACATCCATTAACCCTTAGGGAACACGCAGGTAGATAGAACATTGCTTTAGCTGTATTCTTTTGTTTTTACTATATGTTTTAGAGGATTAAGCTATTTTTTCAAGTGATTGCTTGTAAAGATAAGAGTCTATGTGAATCTCTGTGAAGCCCCCTGTAGAGAACACCTCTGAAGTTGAATTTTGAAATGAAGCAAAGAGCTTGAAATCACTCACAGCAAATTTGAAGTTGGACATGGTTAAGAGCTAGGGGAGGGAAAGACCTAATCGTCTAATCTAGGATCCTAGATTGTGATGAAACATTTTAACTGAATTGACTTTCTTAAGTTATTTCATCTGTAATATTTTCTAGTTTTACAGTTTACTCTTCACATGTTATTTACTGAAGTTTTCTGTACAACATGTACATAATTCTTTGTAGTAATTGCTCATACCTCAATAAAAAGAATCCAAGTTTAATGCTGCTGGCACTTCAGGGTGAAACATCTGTAGAAGACTGGATTCCTCTCCTTTGCGCTTTCGTGTTACAGGAAGGATGAAGTTTCTGTGAAATCTTTACTAGAATTAAGTTCTTAAGAGTGTTGTTTTCTGATTTCAGTGAGATTTGAAATGCTCATATAAATTTATAGTTTGGTCTACAAAGATGCATTAGTGCCCAAATTCCTCCAACATCAATATGAGTGAGACATCTATGTGATTTTGTGGGGATTGGCCTCAGTTTTCTGAGGACTAAGATGCAAAGATCTACCATTCCATGAAGAATGGTAGGAATACAGGTGATTACAAACCACAGGAGCCCAGACTGATGCAGTCTTGTCTTGAACAGCAGCTAGAACAAGGTAGTTCAGGAGAGTGAAGACATAACAGCAAGAATAGTTCTTAGGTGCCCAAACCGCACGATATTTGGCGTGGCACACAGAAATTATAGACTTTGTGTGCTACCTCAAATATAATGTGCAAGCTTCAGATACTTGAGCAGGGCCATTGTTCCAGGGCCCCCAAAGAAGCGTAGAAGGGACACAGTGCACCAAACAGCCTTTATGCTTGGAAGGCAACAGTCAACAGCTCAGGAGCTGACCAAACATCCCTTGAAGTAAGTGCATTTTTCCACTGATTTCACTGAGCTTTAGATCAGTATCCAACAACAAAATTGTTGAGTGAGTCGAATTTGTATACTGCTTTTGTGCCTGAAGAGTGTTTTAGCATTTGCACTGTAGTAAAGCTGAGACATGATTGGAAGGGAGTACACAATGTGGGTTAGACTTCATGTTGCGGTTGAGAGCTTTGTAGCCAAGTTTTTTTATAGTTCTACACATTGAATCCTACAAACTTATGCACCTGGCTTCATAATTTCACGAACACTATACTCTCATAAAAAAATATAATCAAGAATAAGTAGTGCGAAAATGAAAAATAGATTTTGCTCTTACAATTTTGTTTTTGTTATTGAGTAGCAAGATGACTTTGTAATGAAGAATACTTTCAAATTGAAAAGTCCCATAGAGCCTTCTTGTACTCTATTTATGTACAAGTTATTGCTTCACTAATCAAATCATTTCATTTAAAAAATTTTTTTTTCTCCATTACACACTATATGTGATGGTAGGTCACTAACCTACCTCTGTGTTATTGAATTTCAGCATAATGCTTCATTTCCCTTAGACAACCCACACACATACTCAGAATGCTAGCTTATATCCACTTTGTAGCACTACCCTTTGTTCACCAAGCTTTTATCCAGGAAGCAAACTGATCCTATAAACTAATTTATCGTTTACTTATGGTTCCTGGTGAGACAGAGTTCTTTGAGCAGATAACAATAGTTGAAGGCAATGATCTGGGGAGATGAAGCTTCGTAGGGACAATCAAAATGCATGAGTAAGAAAAAACGATACCTCAATATTTTGTTATTTATAAGCTTTCTTTCTTATGTATTTCACAAAATTTCCCCAAATTCACAGTTAAAGATGTCATCATCATCCTCATGGCAAGGCTTCGTGAACGAGGATAGGAGAAGGGCTCTACCCACACTTGCTACAAGTGCGCTGATGGCTAAAAAGGCCAATGTGGGATAGACAAGTCCAGTTGCAAAAGGCACAGTGGAAAGTCTCCTTAGGCTGTACTGGTGAGGCACAGTTCTTTCTGTGTTGTCTTTTCTCCTCTCCTCGAGACTCATTCTACGTGTGTTCTCAAAGGAGGCAGCAGCGTTATGGATGGTGTGTCCCCACGTCTCCCGACTGGAGGCCAGAGTGGACCACTGATGGTAGTCAATATGGTCTTTCAGTTTTGGGTTTGCCTGACCAATAGAGCGTGTAGCAGGCACCGTGTTGTTTAGGCTGCCTTCCTCATGGAGACAGACTTCACTGAGAGCAGCAACATCAATGTTGAGTCGTGATAGTTCGTGGGCAATTAGAGCAGAAGACGCTCAGGACGTCCACTATCTGCGGTATCAAGCA
>NW_009726434.1:4736-16146 GCF_000703405.1 Apaloderma vittatum | reverse complement strand
GTGGAGGGGCGGCACACAGGCAGCGCAATTACCCAAGTTAAGAAAACATCCCTGTAATTAGCGAGGCAACTCTAAGCACAAGGAATGGAAATTAGTCACAGCGCCATAAATTAGTCGGTGCATATATTACACGCCATGAGCACCCTGGGGGCCTCCTGTTTGCAAGGCTTTGGTTTGCAACCCCATGCCTCTCAATAAAGCATTCATCCCTAGGTGATTATGTGCCAGCAAAAGGAGTTTTTAACTGAATTACAAATTTTCCTGTCTAATTCTTTTATAGGCAGAACTGGGATCCCTCACTTTTTTCTGTTCTTTTTTTTTTTTTTTTTGAAGGTCCAGGGAGAAAAGCCACTTCCCTCCCCCTCCAGCTAATAATTAATTTTCAGCTTTTCAGGGCACTTCAAGACCCTGCATTGTTTGCTTTAATTAGGAGCAGTAGTTAAGGAACTATTTCAAAATCCCTCCCCAATCCTGAACTATTTTAGCTGCCGTTTCTTTACTGGGGGAAGAAAAGGGGAGGGCAAAGCAGGAAATTGGACTGTAGCAGCACATAACATTTGCATCAAAATAATACAGCCGGCAACAGAAAATCACAATCACATCACTCAGAAGGAAGGAACAGAATACAAATTAAAGGAATAATGTAAATTTTTTGCCATTAAGCGTCAATGACCATTCGAAATGGTGCAAGGCACAAAGGTTTTGATGAGCATCATCCAGTTTGATTATTCATACTTGTGCTTCTGCTTGAATTAAAGTAGGAGTGCTAGAGCCTGTTAGAGCAAAATATTTGAATTGGTAGTGAACTCTCACCTTTACTTGCATCCATTTACTTTTCAAATGAATACCAGATAAGTTAGTGCATTTTATAATCGGCCTGTTTTCCAGTGAGTGCTGTCATTACATACCAATTTCTTTTAGAAGTGCTTCCTAAGAAACATTAAATACTTACAAATAAGGATCTGTCCATCACCAGCAGCAATCCCATTCGAGCGGCGCAGGCAGGTTGAGATCCCTCCCTTCGATGGGGCCTTGCAGGGCTCGGCCCCCCTCGTTACCTCCTGCCCTGCCAAACCCCTTGTTAGCTGCTCTGCCAGAAAACGCCCGGCTGGTTTGCAAACACCCTGCCCACCCAACACGTGCCCTTGCCTTGCCGCCCCTGGGAGCACCCCCTTCAAAGAGTGATAATTCTTTTTGTTCCATTCTCTTCTCTTCTCTTCTCTTCTCTTCTCTTCTCTTCTCTTCTCTTCTCTTCTCTTCTCTTCTCTTCTCTTCTACTCTACTCTACTCTACTCTACTCTACTCTACTCTACTCTACTCTACTCTACTCTACTCTATTTGTTCTTCTTTCCTCATTTGTGAAATATGTTTTCACAGAGGTGTTCCTATCCTATCCTATCCTATCCTATCTTACCCTTCCCTATCCTATCCTATCCTATCCTATCCCATCCCATCCCATCCCATCTTATCCCATCCTATTCATTATTTTATTTTTTACTTTATTTCATTTATTTATTTTAGGTAGCATCACCGCCTTGCTGTGACAGCCCGTGGAGCAGGGGCACGTCCAAAGGAGCCCAGTTCGATCTTGAAACAAGAGGAAGAGACACCATTTGATGTGTTTTTGGGTGCTGGGGTGGGAATAGTGATGGGTGTGGGGGAAAACCGTGGGGTGTTAACATGGGCCAGCGGGAGCCAGCGTGGAGAGGCTCCCCCCGGGGCCAGCTGGTGTGAAAAGGTTGGTGGGGTTTAGAGAGCAAAACTGGCCAGGTGTGTGTTAAGCATTATCTGAGAACATGCAGCAGGATTTGAAAACTGAGCTTTTTGTAAAATAAACGTGTTTTAAATTAACTCAGGAGTTGTCTTTTAAGGGGAAAAAAAAAATCAGTGTATTCGAGTGGACAGTTTCCAGGTTGCTTATACAAAGCTATGGGCCCAGGTTTACAAATAGACATGTGCCAGCCCTGGCTTCATCTCAGATCCAGCAGATTCCACCCAGTTGTACCTTTTAGTAAAAACTTTAAAGGCAACCCTAGACCAGGGGGTGGGGTTCAACAACCTGCATCCTCCTGCCTCACTGCTCCACAGCCTGGGGCAGGCAGGAACACCTGGGAGCTTTGGGACAGCCCAAGGGTTTTGGGACAGGCCAGGGATTTGGCAAAATCTGGAAATTTTGGGACAGCCTAAGGGTTCTGAGGTAGCCCAGGGATTTGGCAAAATCTGGAAATTTTGGGACAGCCCAAGGGTTTGGGGGTAGCCCAGGGGGGTTTGGGAGGCTGTTGGACAACCCAGGAGCCGAAGTGTGTTTTCTTCCTTGCCTGTTTCACTTTGGTGCTCTATAAAATGCCTTTTATTAAAATGAGGGGGGGAAATCAATGCAACTACACATCAAAAACAAACAAACCTCCGTTTTAGTGATTTTAAAGCAATCCATCAGAAGCTAATGAAGGCCAAGTTATTTAAATGATAAAGGACAGGGAATGAATGCATGCCATTGTCTCTGCTGCTTTTTCCAAGGTGATCTGGGTTAAAACTGTGCTCTTGGGGTTAATTTTGAGCTGCTTTTCTTTTAAAAATATTTTTTCCCTCGTTGCCACGGGGGGGCTTAGTTTATGTAATATCCATAATAATTCCCAGATTTCTGTAGATTACAAGGTTGCCCCCATGAATGGCTCTGCCGGCGGAGAGACGCGCTCTTCCCCAATGGGGAGAGCAGGGTCCGGACATCGCGGCTCTTCTCCTACCTTTTTCCTCAGAGATGCTGAATACACAAATAAAAATGAAAAGGTGGCACAAGAAAGGGCAGCCCTGCTCTTCCCTTCTGCTTTTTTCCTCCCCAGTTTCCCTGATGCTTTTTTGGGCCTCCCCACCCTGGGGTTGGATTCTGGGGACCACCAGCAGGAGCTCAGACCTGCCGCCCCCTAAGGGGTGATTGGCTTCCCCCTGGGCTTATATGTGGTAACATCCACACGCGTGAGCCTGGCAGCGTTGGAGGGCTCTCTCCCATCCCCCTCAGTGGTTTAATAAACCAGCTGAAGAAGAGACCAGGGTCCAGAAGAGGTCAGGATCCAGCTCTCCCAAACCTGGAAGCCCCAGTACCAGGGAGCGGGAGCGATGCTGGCCGCCCCGCTAGCAGATCCAGGCTCTGACCCCTGAGCATCCTGAGATGGGCAAAACACACCCGCGACAACCGGGAGGTGGAGGCTGAGGTTGAGGGGACAAGACTGCAGGGGTGGAGGCTCCTCTGCACCGCCACCTCCCGAAGAAAGCCTTTTGGGAAGGTCTGTTACCTTGGGCTTGGCTGCTCCAGATCAGTTCTCTCTCCGTAGCCTTTTTTTTTTTGCCTCCCCTCCTCTACGTTTTCTCCCCAGTGTTTCAAAGCCCCGCTCTCCCCGCAGGCACTTTACCCCGTCCCCTCCTAAGCCGCCGGCATGCGTGTGGGCAATCACAGATTTACGAGGACATCGAGGCTTCGGGTGGGGGGGGTGCAAGGAAGAAGCCAGGCGCATTTCTGCCACAAACCGCTGCTTTCAGGGATCATTCCACTTGACTGGCCGAGAAGAAAACTGCTCTGATAGAGACTATGTCATAATAGTTGGGAACCAGATAACAATGCCCATCCGACGGAGCTGATTTATTCTCCGGTGCCAGCGCGGGGAATTGTTATGCACCAAAGCAGAAAATGGAGCTGGCTTTTCAGAGGTGTTTAAAACCGAGCAGCTCTGGGGTCGGCAACAGATGATTTAGGGAATCTTTCTGAAGGGGAAATAAAAATAAACCCTGGTTGTGCAGGACAGGGCCCAAGCAGTGCCCGCAGTCAGGGTGCAGCTGAGACGAGTGGTGTCCAGTCCAGGTAATTTCTCAGTCTCTCAGCTCGGTTATCTCAAGGCAAAGGGATAGGACAGGGTTTCAAAGCAAGCCTGAGCATCGCTGGTGTGGCTACCGAAGCAAAAAGAAACGAGGGAGCTGAGAGCCGCTGACACGATGAGCCATGCATGGGGATGACACGCAACAGCATGTGTGGGGAAGAAATCCTCAAGCTGAGGGATGTCAAGGAGATGTCCTGCAGGGGCTGCATGTCAGGTTTTGTTCAGGGGAGCTTTGCCATGATACCTTCTGACAGGTCTGAAATTGGAGGCCAACAAGGAGGGTGAGCAGAAAATACCTCCCCTGCCCTGGGCATCCTCGCGCCAGTGGTACCTGCTGCTGGAATGGTGTGGGGGGATGCAGGCTGGCAAGCCATCACTCTTCCTGGGGTGGTGATTTTGGCTCCGTGACAAGAAGAGCCAGGGCTGAGAGGTGTCCCCGCCCTTAGAAACTGGGAGAATTTGTTTAATTCTGGGTCTCCGGTTTTGTTTTCTAGGGCAGGAGGAGGAGGAGGAGGAGGTGAAGGCCATTGCACAACCAGCCAGTCCATGGACCTCCAATGGGCACAGCAAACGCCTCCCGGTTCCTCATCCCAACTGGGAACCATTTTGCAAAGCAACATTTTACAATTATCCTGATGTTAATTCACCCAGATGCTAAAAAGCAATTATTGCATAAGTTGGTGGGGGGTTTTGTCACTCTGTTTCCCCTGGTGTATTTTGTGCTGCCAGAGTTGGCTTATGTGATAAATGGACGCGGTTCAAAAATATGACTCCTCTGAACTTTTTAACCTTACACGAAAGGGAGGAATTCTAAGAGCAATGGATAAAATTCAATTAACTGAGATGACAGAAAATAATCTACTAAGCGAATACATCAGGCAATTGGAAGCTTTCATACCTTTCAAAAAGGAAATAACCTATTTCTTCCCTTGTTATCTAATGACACAGGAGTTTATTTCTCTGGAAGCGGTCACAAATCTACCTAATGGGGCCTAAATGCTGTTGCCAGGCAATTAGGGCTTTATTGTGTGGCTAATTCTTTCATTTCCGTCACCAGTGTAATTGCCGTTACAGAATGAGGGACTCGCGAGCCATCCCCTTGGCCCACAGCCCACACCTGCACGTGGGCACACGTGTGTGCACCCCGGCGTGTACACCCACACGCACATGCGTGGCTCTGTGCCTGGGATGAGGTGCACTGACTGCAGGGCCGGGGTGTGCAGGGGGTGAGCAGAGCATCGCCCTCCCACCCTGCCCGGCCCCCATGGCCGCATCCGGCGGGCTCGGAGGTGAACCCTTCTGGAGTTGGGGAGCCACAGGGCAGCCCAGGCCAGGTCCAGCGGCCATGGGCTGCTCCCTCCGTGGATCTGCCAGCTGGGGGCACGCTGAGATAGTGGGAGAGCAGCCACTGCCACCGCGGGAGATCCAAGAGTTCTGTTCCCCAGCCCAGAGAGACAGCCTTTCGCAGGGCAGCCTTCCTCAGAGCTTCCCTTCCTCCGAACACCCCTCCTCTGAACGTCTCTCCTCCAAGCATCCTTCCTCCAAGTATCCTTCTTCCCAGCATCCCTCCTCAGAGCATCCTTCCTCCTGGCACCCTTCCTCTGAGCATCCCTTCTCCAAGGACCCCTCCTCTGAGGATCTCCCCTCCAAGCACTCTTCCTCCAAGCATCCCTCCTCAGAGCATCCCTCCTCACGGCATCCTTGGAGCATCCTTCCTCAGGGCATCCCTCCTCTAAACATCCCTCTGGGCATAAACATCCTTCCTCAGGGCATCTCTCCTTGGAGCTCCCCTCACCCGCAATGCCCAGCGTTACACCACACACGTGTGCTGGGCTGATTTTTTTTTTTTTTTAAATTACACTACTGCTCTTTCGCCTTGATCTGGTGTTAATTAGGGATTGCTGATTAAAAATGCCACCAGGGTACAAGCTTTGGCTGGAATATGGTGTTTGGCCGGTCAAGGGCACGCTGCTGCTGCAAAGTGTCTGTTGTCCCACTGAAACACTTTCAGAAGAAAAACTGGCAGAGCTCTGGCGAGAGGAGCTTTTCTGGCGGGCAGCAACAAGACCACAAATAGGTGAAGGAGAAAACGCAATTAGTGCAGAGCCCCGGAGCCAGCGGGGTGTGGGGGGAACGGGCAGCTCTGACTTTGCAGAGCTGAGCTCCCATCCCCGTGTCCGCTGGCTCAGCCCGTGCCTGGTGCAGAGCCCCTAACTAGGGCATCAGGCCAGCCCCTGGGGCTGGCAATAGGGACCCTCCCACACTATTGCAGCCCCGTCGTGCCTCCCAGGTGAGGAAGAGGAGGAAGCAGGTGCATGGTTGGGCAGGTGTCTGCAGCTCAGGTAAGCATCATCAGCTGCAAATGGCCAAATTATTTAAACCAGCCTAGCCAGCGAGAGGTGGCTTGGTTTGAGCTATTTTCTTGGGGGTTGTGTGGATGTTATGATCCTGCCCACAGCTCCTGGGGACTGTGGAGCTGTGGTTTGTGCCAGATGGGACAGAACTTGTGCCCCGCATGTGCTGGAGTTAGCAGGAGCCTAGTCTGAGGCTTTGCTGCTGGTGAGGTCCCTTTTATGCTCAGCCCTGGTGCAGGGCACTTCTTGGCTGGACTTTGCCAGCTGCTACTAGCAAAAGCACACACAAGTTTTGCAAAAATACAGCAGAAGAGAGCTGAGTAAAGAAGCCCCTCACTTGCAGACAGCCAAGCCTGCTCTCTAGGTGCTGAGGCCATTCTCACTGGCAAAAACGTGGAGCCCGAATGTCCCCTTGGGGTCCCGCACAGCCATCCGTGTGATGGTGGTGCCCACCTTGGACATGGCCAGGGTGGATCCATCCCCCGCAGGTCCCTATGGTTGGCTGTGCCTAGCGGGGAGCTGGGGCACAGGGGATGCAGTAGCCAGAGGCCCTGGTGCCTGCGAGGAGAGGGTAATGCTGTGATAATGGGCTCACCTTATCGCCCAGGAGCGCACCACGTGAAAGGGGGGCTGAAATAACAACCATTATCTCGTCATCGATCGACTGTCTTCTGTGGCTTACCGTCCTCAAAGGTAAGAGCGCTGTTTGAGGAATTAATGTAGCTACACGGCGGTGTTTGAGGGCTGGAGTTGCTGTTACCGGTCAGGAAAGAGTTGATACAGCAGCAGCACAGGCAGGCAATGTGCTGGAGGACAAGCTGTTTGGGAGAGGCTCTGGGGACTTTGCTTCACCAAAGCACCACTGGTGGCAGGGAAATGATTCCCCCTCCTGGGACATCCAGGATTTGGGAGCCAGGGCTTATGATATTTTTAGAAATAATGCTAACTTGCAAAACACTTCAGGCTATTTTTGTATTTGATGTCTGGCTTACTGCAGAGGACTTTTAGCATCTTCACGCAGGTTAGCGATTTTCTTTTTAAAAAAAAAAAGGAAGAAAAGGTGACTTGCTCCAGCAACTGGTGATTTTGGGAAAGCCAACAACATCACAGCAATCTTCATCCATCCCCATCCTGAGGGTCAGGTGAAATTAAAGGATGCTTGTTCATCCTCTTCCTCCTTGGAGGAAAAGCAGGATGGGGCAGGGCACAGGACACTGAGGTTTTTGAAGCCACGTGAGATCCACCCATGGTGCAGGCATGCCACGGACGGATTCGCAGACTTCACACGCTCCTTCCCCATTCCTCCTTCCCCATTCCTGCACATGTATTTTTATCTCATAATTAGAGGCTGCTGTACGTATGGGGGCATTTAAAACACATGGAGCTGACCCCGCAAACCTTTTCCAGGGTGCGGAAGGTTTGCTGAGTTCAGGATCTGTGTTATTGACAATGATGATTGAAAATAATCCTCTAACTCAGTATTAGGGTCAGGCCTTCTGTGTAAATCTTTATTTAGGCGCCAGAGATGTCTCCTTTTTCATTGCTACACACTGCAACAGCTCCTTCACAAAGTAAATGCGTGGGGACGGTTAAGTCGTTGGATTATAAGGCTGCCACCCATGCATACCAAGGCTGCTTAGTCTAAACCTTCCCAAAACTTCTATTAAAAAATGAATATAAATGTCTAAAGCTCTGGGTTCCAAATTTTACTTTTTTTTTTCTCCAAGTGAGCAGGACCACAGCCCTTGACTCCCTCATCTCCCACCGGCTTTGCCCCCCATGTTGGTTCAGGGGACGCTCCATGGCACGGCTTTCAAAGAGCGTTTGCAGTCTCATTATCAGCCACAAGCACTTACTAGGCTCAGGTAAATTAAGAGTGTGCTTAATTTCTTATCGTGGTTTTCACTTTTTTTTTTTAATCAAGGAACTTTCTTTTGTGGGAATTTTTGCTGTGTATTCTTTTGTTGTGCCAGCGCTGATAAAAAGCATGTCGTTGGATTGCATTGTGCTGTTAATTTTCCTTTTGGTAGGCTCACTACAATGACTTACTTTGTGTCTGATATATTAGTTATCCAATTTCTGTAAGCTGATTTTAAATATGTTTGTACGCAAACTCTGTTTACAGCCTGTGCAGCTTTTGATTATGAATGAGTGCAGAGATGCATGCAGGAGTATTATTTATATAAAATATATAAGCAGGAAGAATCTTCATAAATCACAAACTGCTATTATCCTCAGGGTTCATGACAGCTGTATTTTTTTTTAATAGAAAACTGGAATACATTAAACACCCCAGGCATTCGAAAGGGACATTTCAAAAACTGTACAATTGCTCTATTCATTCCGTTCATTTAGTAGGTAGTGCTTAATATCTAAAGCCTGCTCTATGCAAACACATTTTAAAATTAAGATTTAAGCGAGAATTTATCGAGGGAAGCTACTGTATCTGCCCGTAGCAGTGTTGTGGTTTATGACCTAAGGAACATCACATTTAATCCTGGAGGGAGAGCTTTCAGAAAGGATTTTGCATCATGTTCTGCTGGTGACCTCGTGCCTGGTTGGGGGGTATGAGAGGAGCCCCCCTCCTTGCCAAAGGCTGTGCCAGCGCCAGGATGCTGGGGAGGGGCCGGGATGCCAAGGGGACCCCGGGACGCTGCCCGAGCATCCCTGCCTTGCGTTAGCCCCTCATTAGATCCATTACAGAACCCCCTCGCTTGGATTGCATTAATCAATAGCAGTAGCTACTGGTTTACTTACACTGTTTAATTAAACAAATTTACCTTTTGAAGGAAAGCCCACCTCAAGCAATTTAGGTCCAGGTGTACAGCAACCTTTTTTTATTGGTTTTTTTTTTTTGAGGTTACTAGTGCTTTTAACCACTGTCTAAAGTGTGTACAGTGTTAATTAGCATATTTAGGATTAAGTAGATTTACCATGCAGTAATCATTCTCTAATTCAGTAAGAACTATCTCTGGTGAATAGTGGACATTAATGACAGTTGCAAGAGCTTAGATATTACATAATCACTAATTAGATTTCGCACAATTAGCGGAGACTCCTCCATGTGAATCGCTAATGGCTGATTTGTGTCAGCAGCCTGTTCTGGCTGTAGAGAAATATAAACAGCCTGCATAATTTTGGGGTGGAATTAGCATAGGAAGGGGGGGGTCATGCCTGAAGTTGAGGGGCTGGGAGCAAAATAATCTTTAAGGTCCCTTCCAACCCAAACCATCCTATAGTTCTATACGTAGGAGAGGACCTTGCTGAAGAGTTGAGTGTGACAATGGTCTAGACAAAAGTGAGGTGGCAGCCAGGCTTCACTTCTTCAGAGAAATAAATCTCTGCCCAATTGATTTTTAGCAATGTTTGGATCAGGTCCACATTTTTCTTCTGAGCGGAATTCAGCCTCCCGTGTTTGTTGTGTCATTAAAATGAGGAATAGTGGTATTAAGCCAGTGGAATTGCTTTGGACAAATCCCAAACTGGAGACCAACGTCAAGCCCTTATACCTTTAGGTATCAGGTATTTTAAATTAAGATTGCATGTGGTTTTAAAAGGCATTGTCAGAGCAAAAGCAATTTAACAAAAGGCAATGTATCTGACGACTACTCTTCTGCCTGCCAAGTGCTCTTCTCTGCGAGTGCATTGTAGGGACGGCAGATTACATCTCCTGAATATTTTTGTCTGTCGCTCGGTTCATTTTCATAATAATAACTTGCATCCTTCTATATCCTTTCATGTTGAAGGGTTGCAAACTATTATACAAACAGGCCTGCTCCCGAGATGCAGCCGCCTCGGAGGGGAGAGATGGCAGCAGTTTCACGGGGGCCCCAATGGGGATGTGGGGGGTTTTTGAGCATGATGGTCCCTTTACTGGGTGCTGAGGGGCTCCATCCACAGCACACCCCACTCCATCCCACCAGGATGTCCCCAGCAGCCCCAGAAACCCTCACCGGTCTGCCCTGGCAAAGAAGTCGCTCTGCTCTGGCTTCACCACACCAGGTAAGATGTTTGAAAGGGTTTATAATGTTGTTTCCCGGCAGCTAGGACAGCAGAGTGTTCATATTCCAGTCTGAAAATATCAGCCTTTAAGTGCCTTGTCCACAAACTCCATTTTTTATCTTCCCAGGGCTGACATGAATTAAGGCCGCCCTGGTGAGCAGCGGTGCATGAGGATGAGGTCAGCAAGCCTTCTGCTTGAAGCCCTTGGGAAGAGCAGTTAAATGGTGCAGGTGCAGCACGGTGAACGTTGGTTTTAGTCAACAGAGCCTTCAGACTAGAGCTTTAAGTTCTGCTGATGGGTTTTCCCCAGCATTTTGACCTGGGTGGTGACAGTGGAGTGGGGCATGGGCCCCCCTCACCCTGGCTTCTAGGCTCCAGGCTGGGGCTGGGAGTCAAACACAGACCCTGGCAGCAGCATTTCCATAAGTGCCGTGTAGGAAGGCAGGTGCTATTCCTTACATTATCGCCGGAACATTTAAACCTTAATGACTGGCATTGTTGTCTCAAAGACGGTGGTTTTCCTTTTTTATTAGACAGGAGAAACAGAGCTCATTTCCATTCACTCAGCAGTCTCTCTAGAAATGACATGCAGTGCTTGAAACTGTTTATTTCCAAATTCAGGCCTCCTCCGCATCAGTCATCAGCTTCAATTACCAGTTTTCCGGAGCCGAGCCATCAGGCAGTCTGACACGAGGGTCCAACCTAATTCCCACCTTCTCCAAAGTCAAGAGCATAATGTGCAGATGAAAAGGTGGAAAATAGCCTGGACTTCATTAGCATGCAGAGCCTGGCTGTTCATTTGCTTGCTGCGAATGGAAGTTCTGACACTCGGTGCCTTCTGCAATATGAGAAAAGTCCTCTTCAGAGTATATGATGTCCTTAGCAGCCAGGAAAGGTCATCAAAAAGGCAGGCGCTGACCTTGCTCCCTGCTCTTCATGACTAGTTTATTGATTCCAGGAACACCTCATTACATGCCGGATCAACATATTATTGCCGTGTTCGGCGGCTGAATTGTTTACAAGTGTCTTTATAACCGGCAAAAGCCTTCCAGATGATGCGCGACTACACTCATTTGGATGTGACCCGCCAATTAGATGTTATCCGATATGGTGCCACATGTCTTGATCCCTGACCGGGCCCGCTGCCCTGCATCAGCACAGGCCCATTTACTACTTCTTTCTAAC
>NW_009726434.1:327-4705 GCF_000703405.1 Apaloderma vittatum | reverse complement strand
TTTCTTTCTACCCGCTCTTTTTGAAAGTGTCCATTAGCCTGTCAGTCTGTAAATATTTTTTTTATTTTTATTTTTTTTTTTTTACCTCTGCTGCAGCGAGCGTTGTTTCTCGGTCATTTGCTATGCATGAGGTTCATAATCAGTTGGGGGAAGAGGTGGTTTGTGACTGGGTGTTTTTTGTTTGGTGGGTTTTTTTATGGTGGCATCTGATAACCCACCCCATTTGCAGTCAGCGTGCGTGGCGAACAGTGCGACTTGTTCCAGAGCCGCGTGCTGGCCCTGCAAGAGAGAGAGATCTGTCATATTTTATTCAGGCGCAAGCACCGCGAGGTTGGTGATTTATTTGTGGGAGGGAAGGCAGGAGCAAACCCACCTCCCCCTCTCCTCAGCTTCTCTCCCTCCGCTGCCTCTAAAGGTCCAATAACTTACCACCCAGCAAATGTATTTTCCTCCTCTACATATTTTTCTGCAGTTTGCGTTCTCGTTCGCTTAATATATTGCAATGCATTATTTATCCTCGGTCCACAGCCGGGTGACTTGGTGTAGTTTACATGTGCCCATAGACACGAGAATTTAAAAAATAAATCACGGGGCACAACTACTATTTTAATCTCTCATTACAGACACTTCTATGGCTCAATTAAAAAAAAAAAAAAAAAAAAAAAAAAGAGCGGCACAGGGACTTGATTACTAGGTCTGTAAAAAGAGATTGCCCCAGAAAGTGGCACTGAAAAAACTGCTTAAATGTGTTTGATTTCCATGTACAACTGGAATCCTGAGGATCAGTTTCCATGTGTCCGTGTCTGGGGACACTCTCTTGAACCAGACCCGCAGTGACTTCGCACTGATTTTAGGTTTTTGAGCTGGTGCAGAATGGTTCAACTCGGTGAGTGAGGGGCAGCGTGTCCCCATGGGCTCTTATCCCACAGTGTGATCCTGCAGCCCCTTATCTTGCCTTTACAGGGTATGAGTATCAGTTTTAAAAAGGTAATAATAAAAGAAACCCACAAAAAAGCATCCCACCACACCTGAAGCCATGTGAGTTGTTTATTTTGTACCTACACCTTAGAGCTGGTTTTCTTTCACAGCACCTCCTGTTTGAATTAGCTGGGCTACGAGAGTTGTGGTGGAGCGTGTTTGCCTGGTAAAGCCAAGTTGGTTTCTGCTCGATTATGTGAAATGGGGAAGCTCTGGGGAGGCCTCCAGCGTGGTGGTGCCTCTCCGAGGGGTTTCAGAAGGAGCTGGAGGGGCTGTTGTGCCCCTGAGGTGCTGAAGGAAATTCCTTGCAGACGTGCTGTGTCAACACAGCCACAGATCTGGCTGATTTGGCAGTGCTGGGATTTCCATGGGATTTTGTGGCCCTTGCTGGAATGAGACAAAATCTGCGCGTGTGTAACTCTGTCTGCTCGAAGCTCTGCAAACATTAATTAAGTTGCCTGACGCCGCTTTGGCGAGTTCAGGTGTTGAAATCCTCTTGTTGTGGTTAAGTCGAGGAACCAAAGGGTTCAGTCTGGTTCACTCATTATGACACAGGTTTGGGGGCTGAAGAGGGGGGATTTAAATTTCTTAAAGCAGCGCATTTAGGTTTCAAAATAAAAAGTGAGTTTGCAGGTGTGTTCTTGCAGTGGTTTATCAGGCTCCGCAAGTTTGGCACTTCATCCTTTCATGTCTGTTTGCATCACTGTTTCCAGATTCTGATTTGTTGTGTAAACTTTCTCTTTAAAAAAAGAAAAAAATCAACTCCTGTTTAAGACAGCAAACATGAACGTTACACGACTGTGGAGAGGAGCACTAGCCTTTCCTTTAGGCTGAAGAACTTCATAATTTATTTTTTTTTTTGTTAAACCAACAAGTGTTTGTGATGCTTTCATGCCTGAGGGGTGTGAGAAGCTCTGGCACTACCCAGGGAACCCTTTGCAACTTCTCACACAAGTGAGCCTGGACTGAACGTGCGCGCATGTGCTGTGCTGCAGGTATCCCCGTGTATGTTTGTAGCCATGCTGCGTCCCAACTTGAGCTTTTTTTTCCCCTCTTTTTGCAGGAGGCAACTCTAAGCAGCTGAGCAGCAGTGTGTGATGGCACAGGGAGATTCCTGATGCCACCACCTCTGCTGTCCTCCAGCTGAACTCCCACCCTGGAACAGGCATCTGAAATATGGTGTGAGAAGCCCTCTTATCAGAAAGACCAGCGGTTGGGGCAGGATCCTGCCAGTGAAGGTTTGATCCATCACTGGGGGTTGTGTGGGAAGATGCGGTGGTTGGCCAACGTGGAGCGGGGCCTCCACAGCCCCACTGGGATGAGCGAAGTTGTCACCTCAGTTTGGTTTTGACTGGATTTCCCCTGGAAATCGGTGAGTGAAAATCAGGATGCCCTCCTCCAGCTGGGATTTGGACGTGGCAGGGCTGCCTTCAGCCATTCCTCCTTTGAGACCCAGCCAGGACTTCCCCAAAAACCTGCCCCTTTTCCAGGTTCACGTGTAGGAAAGGAAATGGTGAGGAGGTGACAGCCCTACCCCTTATCCGCAATAGGGGCGACGGGGAGGGGGGGGCTTTTATTAATTACTGGTAATTACCTATTTTACATATTGTTACTGATTTGTTGTTGTTGCAAGTAGCTGATTATATTTAAGAGATAAGGAGGGAAAATGTCTGCCCAGGCAGTTAAATCACTGGAACAGGGCTACAAAGCCTCAACTGCACGTTGCAGGCCTTGCCAAGTGTTTGGAAACTGAATAGACATTGGGCTGGCAGATAATTCAGAAACTATTTGTATGAGCTGTTTATCAAATTATTAACTGCACAGATGTTGTTTGGTTGAAGAGCAGCTGAACCTTCTCTCTGCCAGCCGTGGAGACAAAGGTCTGCAGGAATAATTGGAGATGTGCATGGAATATTAAATTAATTTACTGCTCTTAATTCTTATGCAAATCCTGACCTCTGATAGAGCCTATCAATTACCCTGCATACAGGGAAAAGAAAGGAGAACAGTTTCTTTCTTTTCTTTTCTTTTCCCTCACTCTTCTTTTTTTCCTGTTGTTCTTCAGTTTAGTTTTTTTGTTGTGGGTTTGGGGTTTTTTTTCTTTTTGAAAAGGAACTTGGAAAAGGAAATACTGGGGAGAAGAGGAAAGAAAAAGAAAAAAGAAAAGCTATTTGTGGGAGAAGCAAAGGGCTGGGATTATTTAATTGAATCTCCTGGTTCCTTGATGTCCCCTGGGAGGCCGGACACAGTTTTTAAAATAGCTGAGGTGGGGGGGAAGGGGGCTGGGAATGGCTGAAATAGCTCTACATGCTTTGGTCAGAGGGGCTAGGGGGGCCCAACTCTGCTCATACCACCTTGGGTTGAGATGGGAGAGGAGCCCACACTGACCTGGGGTGGGTTTCGGTGGGGATGGGGTGAGAAGAGGCCCCTCACTCTGCCAGGGTTGGGGGGGTGTTTATCCGGGGAGGGTTTCAGGCCGGAGCTGATTCTGCTGGTAATTAAGAGTGAAGAAGAAAGGCAATTTACTGTCAAGTCTGTGGTGAGATCCCAGGTAAAATGAAGTACGATTTAATTGGTCCTCATTAAAAAGAGCTATTTTTCTAATATGGAGAAAAGGCTTCATTTTGGGCACTTTTTTTTAATTGGGGTTGTGTACGCGCTGTTTAGTCAATGTTTAAAAAAGACTCTGGGCCTGATTCTTTCATCATATTTTCTAATAAGGATAAATAAATAGGATGAATAATGCGATCGGTCTATCCCTCGACCTCTGGAAGACCTCAGCAGCGAAATGATGTTTCAGGCTCCTTTCGTCACATCCAATATGCGCTGCCTTTCAGCTCTCCCGCAGCCCAAACAAAAGCCATACAACAATATCAATTAATCATGCAGCAGGCAAACAAGGAGATTTATTCCACTACAAATAGCCTCACAGAGAGACGCTGAATGGGCTTGATTAGCATGAGAAAAGAGGAGCAAAACTCCACAGTTCAACAGCTAAAGAGCAATTTGATGGGGCTGGGATTGGGAAATTACTTGATTAGTGTCTGTCGGAGGAGAACACGGCGAGGACGCGGGTCCCAGCCCCGGTGCGGGGACAGGGGGCTGAGGGCGGCCTGGCCGGGGGGTGTGAGGGGGAATAAAACAGTGGGAAATAAAAGGAGATATTTTTTTCCCCTGTTTTTAAAAATTTTTTCCTCCCCGTAAATCCCGGGTAGCGCCGGGAGATTCCGCTTCCCCCTCCCTGCTCCCATTCGGGTAATTTCATTTACCCTGTAAATCTAATTAGTAATCCGCGGATGACATTAATACCGATATAATGAAGCCTGTGATGACCAGATTAGCACTGATAGCCTTAAAGGCACATCGCACCTTGGCGTCCGCGGGACCCAGGCGGGAACGG
>NW_009726434.1:0-240 GCF_000703405.1 Apaloderma vittatum | reverse complement strand
TAAACCCACGCAGGTCGGGTTTAGCGGCTCCGGCGCTTTGCTGAGCCAGCACCCGGCCCGGCCGGCCTCGTCCCGACTTATTTCCGAAAAATTGCTCTGCAAATGGAAACGGGGGGTAGGAAGGAAAAAAAAAAAAAAAAGAGGAGTCAGAGCCAAAAGAGTCGCTCTGCAATTTATTCCAATGGGTGGCTTTTAAGAAGCTGGCAATTTGAGACGGTTGGGTGTTATTTAGTGCAATAT
>NW_009726433.1:0-3862 GCF_000703405.1 Apaloderma vittatum | reverse complement strand
ATATATTTAAAATATATTTTAATTTAAAAATGTAATTGTAACCCTTCTATTTAATGCGGTTCAATATAAGCAAGTCTTGGGCACTTGTGGGGCACTGGGGAAACACATGACAGCAGACAAGCGACTACTGCTGAGAAGTGGTCACAGGTGGACCATCCACTCTGGTGGCATCTCAGCTGCTTTACCAGCCCCATGAGGCACTATGAGGGGGGAAAAGGGTCTGTAGTTCTTCAGCCCAATCATATAACCATCAGGGGGGAGAGGCTCAATTTAAAAAGTAAATTTAGTGAAAAATTAAACTTAATCACCTTTTGGAATATGAGCAAGAGAGAAGTGAAGGGTGGAGGAGATATTTCTGGTGGAGCTTCACTGACAGCCCGAGTCAGCTTCCACAGGGCCTGCAATGGCCCCTCCGTGTCCTGTGCCCAACTCGGCAGGAACTCTCACCCAAGAGCTACTGCTGGGTCTGCCTGCTTCAGACCAGAGCCATTTCATCACACTGTGACGGAAGGGGTAGAAACACTTCTTTCCTCAACATGCTGATGCAGCTCATAATGAGGTCAAGCTAGACCTGGAGAAGACAGGAGGTGGGATGGAAGGCTAAAAAGCAAATCTCCAGGTCCATCAGGCAACATCAGCCTTGGACCCTCAAGGGATGGTGAGACCTAGTCAGGCATTCCTTGGAGAGAAGCAGCAGCTGCCTGCTTGAAAACTTCTCTTATCTTCTGCAATGTGAGAATGGGATGGTAAAATGAGAATAGCAAGTCAAAACAAGAGAGAAAACTTCACAGCCAGTCATCACCGTCTTGATAGATGTCTGAGGGAGTACCAGGAACTCAAAAGGTCTCAGCCCTTGTTTCCAGTGATGGGCCACAGGTGCCACATTCAACGCAAGGAAGGCCCTCAGCCTGGAGACTGCACCCAAGGGTGCACAGCACAGCTGCAGGCATTACTTATAGCCTGATGACCCACGAGCTTTTGAACATCAGTGTTTAGGCTGAGGTACAGCAGACCAATGTACGCTCCACAACTGCTGATCTGCACATACACTCATCAACCTTTTGTACAAGTCTTTAACTGCTTCTCATTAACTGAGCCTCAGCAATCACTGGAAATAATAAGTATGCATCTTTAGACTATTGTTTAAATAATGGATTGTGTAAGGAAAAGAAAAAAAAACAAATCACAGCTAGTTCAGTCATACTTCCTGGATAATGGTATATAGTCATAAAAATAACTGGAAAAATGCCGGTCCTTATCCTATCACTATGATGAGCCATTGTTTTCTATCTTTGTTTTATCACTGATTCCTTCCTTATTTTTTTTTTTTAAAAAGTATATAACACTTCCCAGAAAGAAATGCTTCAAAATATTTTCCATGGGTTATTATTTCAAGGAGCATCTGGACAATGCTCTTAGTCATACGGCTTAGCTGTACATAGTCCTGTGAGGAACAGGGAGTTGGACTCCATGATCCTTATGGGTCCATTCCAACTCAAGATATCCTATGATTCTACAATAACCTTCTACACCTTTATTCCTTTCTTTATGTTAATTCCCTACCATATTTAAGCATAGCATTTGACTTGAATGTTTAAGAGAAGCATATTGAAGCAGAAAGGTTGGCAGAAAATGTATTTGTTTTCCTCCCTCATTACCTGAGGGCTGGCGAGTTCCGAACACAATTTAAATATTTTAAGTGTGTAACAAGGGTGTGTGAAAAATATCACACCTGAAAAATGTCCTAATGTCAGCTCCCCAACACTGACTCATGGCCTGACCTGCCTGCCAGTCTCTATGGGGGTGGAAGGTAAGTAGTAACTGACATTTCTTTACATCAACTGACAAGGAAGACACTGTAGTTCCTCCCCTCCTCACACACCTTTCAACCACAATTGTTCCAAACCTAAGTTCTGCAAGGAGATGAAAATTTCATAATTAATAACGCAGAAGGAGATAGAGCAGACATTCACATGGACTGTTACCAAAGGAATCTCTTAACTACAAAACTATAAAAAGATCTGTAGGGCTTGATTACCTTTTTTGTTTCTTCCTGGAAAGTTACACAGAGTAGTTCAAAGAATAGAAGGAGCTCTATGAACACCTCTAAGGGCTGGCTTCAATCTGAAATAATTTCCAAGTTTCTTCTCTTCGTTATGAAGCGCATCCAAGTCAATCAGTCAATCACTCTTCCAGGCATAGTCTGAATGTTGTACTGTCATGGCAGTGCAATTTGCTCTTCTTTTATTTCTTTTGGAGATTTTAATTTATAACTCTACTGCAGCAGCAAGTGGTTTGCTCAGTCATCAGTTCAGTTTACCCCCTTCTCAAGACTGCTCAGTTCTGGAAGTACCACCTTACGTAGCCCACACATTCCCTGGACACACTACTTTGGTCATGTCATTTGTGCAGAACTACCTGGTTTGGAGCGAAATGTACCCATCCCTTGCCTAAACTATTCCATATTTATGCAGTCATCTGAGTCCCACTAATGAGTTTGAAAAGAGCCATAAGGATAATGGTCTTGGTAGGCTTTGTGGTTCAGGTCCCGTTTGCCGGGCAAGTTTTAGTTTGTGCTGCCAGTTGCAAAGCACATGGGCCGCAAGGAGCTGAGGCGAGGGCTCCAGGTCTGTTTTAGCCCAGTCACCAGCCATGGGCAGGCAGTCAGCCCAGCCCCCCTCTTCTGACTCCCTTACTCTTTGCTGCATAGACACAAAAAGAGGGGTGGAGAGTGTCCTCACCTAAGGTAAGCCAGGCACCACATTTAGGAAACTCTGAGGGGTTTAGATTCAACTCCTTTTACCCACTGACTTCCATAAACACCATGATTGTTACAAACAAGACAGCCAGTAATCTGCAGCCACTGCTACCACCATGTAACCATCTGGAATACTGTGTCCAGTTTTAGGCTCCCCAATTTAAGAGAGACAGGTACCCACTGGAGAGAGTCCAAGGGAGAGCTACAAGGATGATTAAGGGACTTGAACATCTCTCCTGTGAAGAGAGACTGAGAGAACTGGGGCTGTTTAGCCTTGAAAGGAGATGACTGAGAGGGGATCTTATTAATGTACATGAATATCTGAGGGGTGGGTGTCAAGAGGAAGGGGACAATCTCTCCTCAGTGGTGCCCTGTAGTAAAACAAGGAATAATGGGTTTAAGTTAGAACATGGGAAGTTCCACCTCAACATGAGGAGAAATTTCTTTACTGTGAGGGTGACAGAGCCCTGGCACAGGCTGCCCAGAGAGGTTGTGGAGTCTCCTTCTCTGGAGACATTCAGAACCCGCCTGGACACATTCCTGTGTGACCTACTGTAGGTGATCCTGCTCTGGCAGAGGGGCTGGACTAGATGATCTTTAGAGTTCCCTTCCAACCTCTAACATTCTATGATCTTAAAAAAAGACTTCAGCAGACCAGTGCACAAAACACTGAAAGCATCTAATGCCTCTTGTTGAGTTCTGTCTTCTCAGGTAAGAGGTAAACACCTAGCATAAATATACCAGCCTGTTTTCTGGGGATATATATCCCAAGCAAAATGAAGAAAGAGAGAACACTCGATATACTACTTAGCTCTCTGCTAAAAATAAATCTCAGAAAAAGTGAGAAAATTCAGGGAAAAAAGTGCCTAATACAGACAGTTCAGACAGGAAGACTGGATTACACCCACTGATGTTGATAGCCTGGGGAATTATCTAAGGCCGAAAAAAATTACCTTTGCATTTTTAAGCAAAACATAGAATTTCTTCACTAAAGCATAGGCAAAGAAAGAGGAAATATAGGAACTTGCAAAGCTGAACTTTGCTTTAAATATCCTTAAAATTATTTAATTTTAAACTATTAAAATATTAATATATTTTATTTAA
>NW_009726432.1:0-2137 GCF_000703405.1 Apaloderma vittatum | reverse complement strand
ACGAACACCCCGCTTCTCGCCGGGCACCTTCCGCAGCCGCTGCCCCGCCGGCCTTGGCTTCACGCGGACACTTCAGCCTCCCCTTCGGTGCCTCACGTGAGCCTTTACCTCCGGTTCATCGCTTCAGGGTCTGTTTTATCCGTTTCTATTTCATCATTTTATCCATTTCATCGATTTTCTGTTGTCCCGGTTTAGCTTCTGATTTATTATCTTCCATTGTCTCATTTTATCTTATATTTTATCATCTGTTTTCTCATTTTATCTTCCATCTTATCGATTTATCATCTATTTTCCCATTTTATCTCCTATTTCATCTATTGATCTCCTATTGATTTATCTTGTGCTGTCTCATTTTTCCATTTCATGTCTCCTATTTCCTCAGTTCATTGTTGTGTCTGTTTTTTAGATTTATATCCTATCTTGTATTTTCTCATTTTATCTTCTATTGGTTTATCTTCTATTTCATCGATTTATCGTCTATTTTATCAATTTATCTTCTCGTTCATCGATTTATCTTCATCGTTTTATATTTTATCCATTTATCTTCTATTTCATTATCTTCTATTTCATTGATTTATCTTCTGTTTCATTGATTTACCTTCGATTTCATCAATTCACCTTCTATTTCATCAATTTACCTTCTATTTTCTAATTTTCTCATTTTATCTTCTATTTCATCTATCATCTATTTTATCTATCTTTTATTTTTTCATTTTCTCTTGCTTTATCTCTATTTTCTCACTTTACCCTCTATTTTATTGACTTACCTTCTATCGATTTATCTTCCATTTTCTCGCTTTATCTTCTATTTTCTCACTGTATCTTCTATTTTCTCCTTTTGTCTTCTATTTCATCGATTTTCTCGTTTTATCTTGTTTTATTATTGTCTGTCATCGATTTGTCTTCTATTTATCCATGTATCTTCTATGTTATTGATTTATCTTCTATTTTCTCATTTTATCTTCTATTGTCTATGTTATCTACCTCATATTTTCTCATTTTATCTTCGTTTTTATCGCTTTATCTTCTATTTTCCCACTTTTTCCTCTTATTTTCCCACTTTTTCTTCTTATTTTCCCACTTTTTCCTCTATTTTCCCACTTTTTCCTCTATTTTCCCCACTTTTTCCTCTATTTTCCCCACTTTTTCCTCTATTTTCTCACTTCTTCCTCTTATTTTCCCACTTTTTCCTCTTATTTTCCCACTTTTTCCTCTTTTTCCCACTTTTTCCTCTTATTTTCCCACTTTTTCCTCTATTTTCCCACTTTTTCCTCTATTTTCCCCACTTTTTTCTCTATTTTCCCCACTTTTTTCTCTATTTTCCCCACTTTTTCCTCTATTTTCCCCACTTTTTCCTCTATTTTCTCACTTCATCCTCTATTTTATCGCCTTCCCTTCTATTTTCTGGCTTCACCCTCCCTCGGCTCAGCCGGGCGGGAGCCCCCGCGGGAAAGCGGGGTGCCAGGCTGGGCCGGCGGTCGTTAGAGCGGGACACACTAACGAGTTCGGGGGGACCCGCCGGGGGGCGGGAAGGACGCGGCTCCCGGGATCGAGCGGCCTCGGAGCCACCCGGGAGATGCGGAGCGACGGGTTCTGCATCGACACGCGCCTTGGGTGCACCGTCCGTCCGTGTTACACACATTATACGTACAGATATAACATAGCTACGTTATATCTACATATATATATATAAAATACGTGCATTCTTAAAACCTGTAGGTATAATACACACAGACTATGTACATTTACACATCTGGAATATATAGGTACGTATAGGTGTACAATACATATAATAACCTAATACATATGTGTATTGCAATATATAAAATATATGTATTGTGCATGTACAGGCCTATATATGTACATACACACACATCTATACGTATACATGGTATGGGTATGTATCATATAGGTGTATAATACAGATAAAAATGTAGATAATAATGATATATAAAACATTTATACATTATGATACACAATTCATATATGTATGTATTATATGTATGTATTATATGTATACATGTGTATGTAAACATACATATGTAGGTATATGATATAAACGTATTGTACATATTATATATGTACATATATATGTATATATTTGCACATATTTATACATCTATGTACACACATGTGT
>NW_009726431.1:0-2609 GCF_000703405.1 Apaloderma vittatum | reverse complement strand
CCCCTCCTCGTCTGCCCTGCCTGTCCTTCCTGAAGAGTTTATAGCCTTCTAAGACAACACACCAGTCATAGGAGTCATTCCACCATGTCTCCGTGATGCCCATCAGATCATAGTGCTGCAGGCACACGAGCACCTCCAGTTCCTCTTGTTTATTGCCCATGCTGCGGGCGTTCAAATAAAGGCATTTGAGTTGGGCCCCTGATGGATTACCTGGAGCCTCTGTTGAAGTACAGTTGCACTGCAGCTGGGCCACTGGTTTCACCCCTGGCATTGCCATGCCATTCCAAGGACCATCTTCAGATTTGGTCTTTTTGGTAGATGTGGTTTTATCCCCTTCCCCCTTCATATCTAGTTTAAAGCTCTGTCAATGAGCTCCATCAACTCTAGACCCAGGAGCCTTTTCCCCTCTCATAGTTAGCTCAACCCCGTCTGGTCTCACCAGGCCAGGTGCTGTATAGACCTCTTCGTTTTGAAAAAGATCACTGTCTTGGCAGCTTAATTGTATTTTACAGTTTAGACTTTTCAATGGTTTTAAATATTAGAATAGTAATAGTGATCTTGTTAACTTTGAAATATTACTACAGTATGAGTTATTTTTTTTTAAAAAGGAGTTAAAGAATTAGCAAAACTTTTGTGCCTGTGATTATGGTGTTAAGGTGTTCAGGAGAAACATCAGAGTTTTTTTTTTTTTCAAATTACATGTAGCCAAAACAAATTGAGCTTCATTTGATACAGATTGTTTTGTAAAAAATTATCTCATGGAGTTTTTATTTGAATCCTTAGATGAACAATTTTTACCTTTGGTTCCTTAAGATTTGTTTTTTGGAATATATATCCAGGAAACCAACAAAATCAGAAAAAAGAAGTTTCTAGTAGTGCAAATCTTTTTTGTTCAAATGAAATGTATAATCAATATTGCCAGAATATGACAACAACACATACAGATTTTAGTATTGGCAGTGTAGATGTGACATACAGAAACACAATTATCTCGATGCAAGAATTTAGAAAAGATAATAGTTATGAATATACTGAAATTTTTGCAAGATTTCAACATGCCAGGAAGTCAGAGGTAGAGAAATAATGAATTAGGACTCCTGGATGGTTATTTCCCTTGCATATTGGAAACAATATTAAATTCCAGAAATAAAATGTTTAGCAACTTCCTAAGGTGATAGTTATATCATTCTTTGGCGAAACAGACTTCAAGAAGAGTAGCAGCTGTCTAAACAGAAGCAAAAAGATATGATATTTGATTTTCTTGTTTGAGGAATCAGTAAAAATACTGATGATAATACACATGTGCACTTTCCCACCACTTTAAAAATAAAAATAAGTAATTATATATAGCAGCAAGCAACTCCTTTAGATGAGGGATCCTTCTCTCTCATGCCAAAGAAGGCATTATGGGAGGAATTATTTTGAAGAATAAAAGTGTAAGTCAGATCAGATAGGAATTACTGACATATCTCCAATATGAGGTAGAATAATCTTCTCCTCTGTCAAAGGGATTTAATTGTCTGCCCTGACCTCCATCTGTTCTATTAATTGACTGCATTAGTTTGCGGTAGATATTTTTGGTTGATATTATGCTTTATTAGTGAGATTTTTTAAGGTGATATAATAGAAGCACACAGGAAGCTGTAACTCCTGCCATGTGACAAGGTATATTTTTTTCAGTTTTGACCTAAATCAGTTGACCGAGGGCAGGAAAAAAATAGATCAGTTCTTCCTAGTTAACTTGGCAGCTGCAGATTGTCTTCTATTCTACTTTTTCTGCAATATCATCCCATATGGATATGATAAAAGAAAAAAAGAGGGAGAAAACCAAACTCAAAATAAAGAAACCCTTTACAAAATAAATGAACTAAATTCACTTTAAAAAATAAAATAAATTTTCATATTGATTTAATGGATGGACAAATATCTTTCTTTTCATATCTTACATATACATAGAAAGAGATGAAGGGAAGCTAGAAACAAATGATCACGGAGAAGAAAACATCTGTAGGAAAGAACTGTGATTTGAAGAGAAGAACAAGATAGTGGTGTGCACTCTGTGAGAAAGATTTGAGAATTAGACGGGGGACTGAGAAGGCCTTATGCAAAAGAGGAAAACGATGGAATATACTTTTGTAAGATAATACATTTTCAGGCAGGAAAGAACAAGACAGACAGGTCTTGGAAAGGTACTGAGGAATCATGTTTTGTCATGATATCATGTTGTTAAAAATTATTTCTCCTCATTATAAAAGGTTCTAGTGTATTTGCTTAACTTTTTCTGTTTTCTTTTTTTAACTGATCAGAAATTGATACCATGTGCGAATCTGCAGGGCAGTTAGTGTGAGTATTGCTCTATGTGTGTGTTACATGATAAAAGAAATCTATGGAAAGTCATGATTCATTTCTCTATCTGTTTACAATTTTAAAAGTGTCCATGTAGTTTTGTAGTCTTGTGAAAACAGACAGAGCGTGCTAAATAATGTGATAATAACAGTGTTGAATGTGTCCTGTTAGAAAATCATTCATAAATAATACTTATTACCTCAAAAAAGTCGTGGGAAACATGTTTTCTGCCAGTGTCATGGTTTGACCCTGGCCGGCAGCCA
>NW_009726430.1:30130-44333 GCF_000703405.1 Apaloderma vittatum | reverse complement strand
CACGGTCAGGGCCCTAGCAACTTCAGCTGCCAGTTCCTTCAGGACCCGTGGACGTATCTCAGCAGGTCCCATAGATCTGTGCACCTTCAGGTTCTCTAGGTGTTCCCGGACCTGTTCTGCTTCTACGCTGGGTGGTTCTTCACTCTCTCAGACCCAGCCAACACCCTCTATGATTTGGATGGTGTGGTCTGGGTGGTTGCCAGTGAAGACTGAGGCAAAAAAGTTGTTGAATATTTCAGCCTTCTCCACGTCCTCAGTAACTAGGTCACCTGTATCCTTCTAGAGAGGCCCCACATTCTCTCTCCTTTAATTTTTTTCTCTTATGTACCTGTAAAATCCTTTTCTATTATTTCTAATATCACTGGCCAGATCTGACTCTGTCAGGGCCTTAGTTTTTCTAACCTGGTCTCTGATTACATAACCAACTTCCTTGTAATTATCCCAGGTTACCAGTCCCTGCTTCCACGCTTTCTGCATTCCCCTTTTGTATTTTTTTTTGCCAGGAGTTCTTTATTTATCTGTATAGGTCTCCTGGTCTTCTTGCATGATTTCTTCTTTCTAGGGATGCAACACCTGTGAGCTTGGAGGAGATGATCCTTGAAAGTCAACCAGCTTTCTTGGGCTCCCAGTTCCTTCAGGGCTTTATCCCAGGGCACACTACCAAGGAGGTTCCTGAAGAGGTGAAAGTCGGCTCTTCTGAAATCAAGGGTTTCAAGCTTGCTGAGCTTCCCCCTCCTAGCTGCCCTTAGGATCTCAAACTCCACCATCTCATGGTCGCTGCAGCCAAGGCTGCCCATGAGTTTAACACTACCCACCAGCCCTTCCCTATTGATGAGAATGAGGTTAACATGGCACCTCTCCTTGTTGGTTCCTCTATCACTTGGATTAGGAAGCTATCACCAGTTCATTCCAGGAATCTCCTGGATTGCTTGCTGTTAACTTCCTTATGTTTATAACTTTCTTATGGAATCTTGGCAGCCTGGAGTCTTGCCCCTTCTCTAGTACCTGGAGAATATCTTTCACCTGACCTTCGTCTATTGAAGAGAGACGGGAATGCAGTGACTAGCAAATTTAAGACTGCTAGCAGTTTAGTTTTTTCTCCTTTTTCAGATGAATCAGCTTTTATCTCTGCAGCCTGTGTGTATGTGAGCATGTGTGTGTGATGGAAGACTATGCTTGCAAAACACAGGCAAAAACAGAGCTATGCAGGGAAGAGAGCAACACAGCAACATGGCTTATAAAATTATCTTTATCCATCCAAACGGAATTTGTGCATTTGGATCTGGCAGATGGGGCATAATAACATAACTTCAGAGGATCTCAGCCTGCCTGGACACTCACGAGATATAAAACCTGTTAAAAAAAACCCAAAACCCACAACCAAAAAAATCCAAACAACCTCCACCCCCCAAAAAACAGTCAGCCTATTTTCAAAAATATGAACAACTTGCACATTAATATTCTTTCTCTTCTTCCTTCTCTTGCCATATTGCATGATGTTGCATGCTGTTCTGGCTCTGCTCCTCACCACCCACAAACCAAGTGATTAAACTCATTGGCTTCAGTCTCCCCATGAATCTGTATGAGTTATCAGGCAGCTCCAGCTACCCCTTCCACATTATTTTTCACTGTAGCTTTGGCTTGCTAAATCAACAGTAAATCTTTAGCTCATTTCTCTCCACATCCCCTCATTGCTTGCAAGGTCAGAGACAGGGAACCTCCAGCCCCACCAAACAGAAACTACTCTCAGGATGACAAATGCTCAAGGCATGAGCATCTCTACAGACTCTCAGGTGTTATACTGTAATGGTGACTGGGTCAGCCAGGATACTATTAAGACAGTGTAGACTTCTAGCTTGCTCATCTGGATGAAAAAAATAGATGGTTCTAACAAAAAAACCCTTCTTCATTGATCTGTGTATATGCCTTGATAGTAATTAACTGTGAAATGCCTCAGATTCCTATAATAAAGTCTGTTAATTCTTTGCAGTAACAGGAAGGCACACCTCTCCCTGCATTTAAAGCACCAGCAATTCCAGAAAAACAAGATGGTTTTTATGCGTGTATAAAAAAGATCTCAATATATTATTGTGAATGACATTTCAAAAAGTAACCTACTTATATCCAAAGTGAAGTGGAAATGGCTCAAAACTAGAATGGCTTGCTCAGAGTTCTCAAAACACTGAGGCCATCCCATCCCACCCAAACCAGGGCATCTCAGCTCAGTTTTACTTGTGTGCTGCACTGTCCTGAGGCACTCATAAAAAAGAAATTTACTCACAGGCATACCTCTCTAAATCAAATTTCTATGACGCATTAATTCAACATCCCAGTCAAAACCAAAAAATCCACGCCAGCTACACTCACCTAAAGAAAGGCAGAGAGCAATAAGAAAAGGCTCATTTTCTGCTTGTGATGGCTGTTTACAAAACAGCAGTTAGTGAGGAGCCACTGGCACCACGTTGCCATGACCATGTACCTTCACTGCACAAATCCCTGGTAATGCCTGCGCGCAAACCCGTTGCAGAGCCTTCCATGCTGTGCCAATGCTAAAAAACTGTGCTACTCAACAGAGAGCTTTTAAAGCTTCTCAGAAAGTGAAAATGCTTAATCAGGTGACTAAATGGAAAGGATAGACAGGAAGTTGTTTAAGCACGAATACTGGTCATACAAGGTCTTTGCATATACAGGCATTGCTAAATCTAATTCCTGGCAGCAGGAGGAAAGTGCTTGCACATAGATGCCCTTGTTTGTTGCCAGCAGTGAATATGACCTCCTTTAGAGGATGCAAGAGCTTTCCCTTCAACATGCAATTAAACAGAGAGCAAACACCCCCAGCAGAATACAGCTGTGCTTCAAGGTAGAAGAACTATGGCAGCAACAATCTATCCTAGATATGAAATATTTCAGTGTAAATAAAAATGGATTGTATAAGATCTAGCCTTATCCTGTCTTTCATATTGCAGTGCCTGACTCCTAAATCTCTTCTTTCTTTTCCACAGGAAAACTTCTCTAAACAGAACCACTCAAGAAAGAAAACTCCCTGTCTCTGGAGACATTCTTCTTAGTAGCATCTAATAGATGAAAAAGCAACAGATAGAAAAAAAAACATGAAGAGT
This sequence comes from Apaloderma vittatum, assembly GCF_000703405.1. NCBI lineage: Eukaryota > Metazoa > Chordata > Aves > Trogoniformes > Trogonidae > Apaloderma > Apaloderma vittatum. The sequence goes on along the minus strand of NW_009726430.1, from coordinate 41,214 downwards.
TCAAGGAGAAGAGCAACCTCTTGTAGCACCAACATCAACTCCAGAAATATATTCTAAATTTGCAATGCTCTCTATAAAGGCTAGAAAACAAATTTCTCCCTGCAATCTCCTTCTTTGGCAACAAAGGTCAGAAAAAATTCTTTCCTAGTGCTGTCCATGATTTTTTACTTAATTTATTTCTTGATGCAGAGAGTATACATCTTGCAAAACATATATTTTCGTGGGAAGTGATGGTTAAACACCTCAGATAGTTTTGGTTTAGAAACCTGCTTTAAGATGCCATAAAATGGCATCAAGATAAAAGCAACACAGTGTCCTTTCTAAATTGTTCAGTTGTGAGGGTTTTTTTGTGAAACTGTTGCCCTGCAATATCTTCTTGCATCACAGATGTAAATTACCTGTGTATTAACAAATTTAGGTGGTAAAGAAGCTCTCTTTAAAGCAGCATAATTACAGTTAGACAAATATAACATCCAGCACGCACTGGGTTTTTTTGCATAAGTTTATAACACATGAGATATGACCTAATAGCTAAGCACAGGATTATAGCGGAGTTAGAGGTACCCCACTTCCATGTAATTATTTTCTGAAAAGTCATTTGCAAAATCAGATTAAGCTAATCATTTTCCCAGGTGCCAGCTGGGAGTTGCTCGCTTTAGTAAGGTGGCAAGTGGGTACAAGATAAACCTGGTCAGGGACTTGGGAATTAATCATAACTTACTGAGTGAACGATATTTCAGCTGGATAAGGTCCACTCAGAGTGCATGAGCACTAGGGAGGCCATAAGGTAACAGCTGGTGGTGTGTGGCTGTATTTTTGCAGGTTTGGGTAGGGGTTGGACCTTGGGTAATATTGTGAACTTAAATTAACTGTATGGTGTATAACTACACCATAAGGAAAATTAATGGCAAAATTCCACTCCAGAGGAGAATAATTGGGTGTAAAATGAATGCGTTTGGACGACTAAGGAAATATTTTTCTGTTTTGATTCATCTTTAATTAGATGAGACACAAATGTTGCATCACGTTGTTTAGGGCTCAATGCCAGGCAATCAGCAATATAAAGCTCAATATTATTTACATTTGTTTTCTCTCCCCCTCACTCACAAATGCATTCCAGTCTTCCCACTCATTAAATAATCACGTACAGACTTGTTCTTGGTTTATTAAAATGCAAAGGAAATTTCTGAATCTATTCTTTACACAAATGCCTACCAAAATCTTAAGATTTGCCCAACTCAGAATTATGGGATATCTCTCAGTATTGTTATTCATCATCACAGCATCCCTCAAGTTGTCGTATTACTCCAGTTAAATGAGGGAAGACAGATATCAACATTATTCCTGAGATGCGGGATGCATCGTCTGCTCCCCCTGCAACAATTTCAGACAGGAAATACCTAAGATGGACCTAAAATTGATCATCTTGCCCTGGGATGCAGAGCCCAGGGTTAGTCAAATCTCCATATAGCATCCCAAAACCAAATAATAAATTCCACTCAGGCAAAATATTCCCTAAGAGGGAATAAAATTATTTCACATTTTATCTCTTAAAGTATATTTTTTTACAAGGACATAAAACAAAGATGGTAAAGCAGCTTACCCTGGTCAAATGCAAGCAGTCTGGCAGAGAAACTCTTAGTGTGTTTTGGATATGAATAGGAAGTTTGTAATGTTATTAGAGGAAGAATTATTACCCAGAATTGTGCCATAAAGAATGTTAGAAGAAGCGGCTTGAAAAACATTTTCCTCAGTGTGATGGCTGTCAGACTTCTTCATTACCTAGTCACTAAAACTAGAAATAAACTTGATTTTATCGAGAAATAAGGCAATTCAGAAGCTTGTTGTAGGAAATAACCTTGGATTGAGAAGTCATAGGTTATTTCTGTTCAAGTAAAATCAAGCAATAAAAACACAGGTCTGTAGATGACACTGAATAACCAAGGTTGAAAAGTTAAAGAAACTCCATAGTAAATTTGGATGGATGAAGGCACACAGAAAACCTTGAAAATGGACTTTTTTCATATTGAAAGAGCCAACATGATCAGGAGTCTGTATTGCCCAATGTCTGAAAAACTTGGATGAAGAGCTATCTGATCCACTGGAACATTTAAGGAGAAAAATATCTGAGAATTACAAGGATACTAAAAATAAGAAGAGGACAGAAAAAGCATAGACATCTATAAGTTGGACATCAAGTCAGGCGAAGTTTACTGTGGTAATGACCAAAAAAATCAAGCTGAATTCAGCTTTCTGAAAGAGAGAAGAGAGAAAATTTGCCCAGCCATATAAATAAATTATTATAGAACGGAGGCACAAGAATACTAAAGAGGTATAGAGTAAGATAATGCTGGAATAGTCTAAAGCTAAATATACTCTAGTTAGCTTCCAGGACTGATGATGCAGAAAACTAATGCAAAATGAAACCAGATAATGAGAATGCATATTTAAAACTGGAAATGGTTACAACTGCAGTAAAGAAAAATCTTACAGAACATAGGTCAGGTAGTGAGATAATTTCCTCAGAATTGGTACTGAATTTGTAAATCCCACAGCAAGTATTTTAGCAAGTCCTTCTGCATAACTGAAGATAGCAAATGAGGTATCTATATTTAGGAAAGTGATGTGTGCAATTTCAGGCCTCTCAGTCTAAACTCCAACATAGTGAGATGAAGAACAGACTTGGAAGGAAGGGATAAGTGAAACTTAGAGGTAGCTGAGATGAAATGTAGCATAATTCGTTAAGCAGACTTCTTGAGAGATTCAGCTGGAAGTTTTCTTTGGTGGTCTATGGCCAAACTAAACTAAGTACAGCTCATTTATCTAGATTTCAGTAAATAGTTTAATATTCTTCTGCAAATATGTAAATATTAGTTAAACTGACAAACATAGAGATTAATAAAGAAACTGTAAGGAGTGTATATTAAGGAGTACATGGTTTATTTTAATTCTCTGTTCTTCATTTATGTTGTAGTCTGTTAAAAGAGTGAGTAGGTGAGGTGCAAGTCTGGAAAGAGCAGAGGCTTGTCCTTTCTTTTGGAGTTAAATAGATGTGCCTGAAAGTCAGCAGCTTTGGGAGACTAACGTATGACAGATCAAGGGAGGAAAGAGAGATAACAAGCAGGGCTTGGAGCTGGAGCTCAAGCAAAGAAACTCAAATGTTCCTGTAAAGATGGGAGAGAATGGGCAGGTCTCAGTGGGGACAGAAAAAGTTTCCAGTCTGTCAGAGGTGACTGGACAATTTGCTGCCACTTCAAAGTTTTTGAATTAACTGAGGGTAAACAACAAAGGAGAAAGCTTTCAGTAAAGGCCAAGTGGGCAGGTGGAAAATATAAATTAGCCCTTTTTTACTACTCTACCTTGCCTAGCTACGCTGTGTTTTTTCCTGTTTTGAAAGTTAATTATTTGTATTCTAATTAAAGCTGAATTTTAAGTTCAAAATTTGTGACCTTCCTGGGGCAGTTTGCAATAAGAAGGTCTTGCCTATCTGATTTAAAAGATATAGCTGTCTCAGGGTCCCATCTCTCCAGGCAAGAGAATAGCATAAACAGTAAATGAAAATGAGTAGGGCTGGATATCTGGAGGGAAAGACATAACCAGTGCAGTTCATTAAGAGTCATTGTTTACATTAGTAACTGCAAAAATATGCTGTTAACTTCAGAAAGTATAGTCTCTCAGAGGAGACTTAGCTGAAAAGTAAAATTACTGAACAGAATTGCTTCTGTTTTAGCTCAAACCAGGACAGTGATCATAAAATACTGCAGTCCAAGTCTGTGAAATGTGGCTCTCGCACAACTCTGAAAGTAGAATCAAGGTAGGGAATGTTGAAGTATCATACAAAGAGAAAGGTTAAAGGGGTAGAAAATATAAAGCAATGAAATAATGTAAAATTAAGTAGCAATATCAGTTCTGAACTCATAGGGAAAACAATAGTAAGTTCAAACAGCAGAGAAAGATCATGTGAGTGTTTCTGAACTCAAGAACAACTTGGTAACACAAGTGATGTGGCCAAAGTAATGTAAAAGTGACTCTACTATGTTTTAGAAGAGAGGTTTCTGGCAGAACAGCAAAACTTCTGATGTTTGTCCCATGGTACAAGGCACTGCTATAACCTTGCCTACAATACCTAGAACTTGTCTGATCCCCCACATAAAGGAAAGAAAAGGTCAAACCAGAAGAGACACCAAGAAACAGTGTAGAGTGGAGTTTCTATTCTTTGTGAGAAGAATCTTAGCAAGCATGGCAAATTGAAGCCTGAAAGGGCAATTTATCGCTTTCTATAAATATACGAGGCAAGTAAATGATAAACATTAAAAAAAATGTCTAAAGGATAAGTGTAAGTCAGAAGTGAGAGTGTTCTCTTCATGTCTAGAATGTTCCCACTAACACACTTATGGAAATTAGTTTTCTAAAAGTCAGGTGAAAAAAGGATCTTCTACTAAATCCTTTCAACATCTTCCCTGTCTTACCGTATGAGATAACACAGAATTATGCAGCAGGTGCTAAATTTTAACTACCTGAAAATCTGAGGAGCGAAAAGCAATTGAGGCATTTCTTTTTTCCCCTAAAACATCAGCACTAGTACTGAAGAAAAATGCTAGATGAAAAGACTCCATAGTAACAATAAAAATTATTATTTGGAAAAGAAATGTAATTAAATTTCCATACCTCACTTTTCTCAGGTGTTTTTCCATGTGTTTTTGTTTTAGTGAGACACCTGACATTTTTATCCATGGCTGACCAAGCCTGTTAGGTATCAGGTCTGTTAACAAGAGCACTTATAAAATTCTGCCGTTAGCCACTTCTTTCATTCTCATGTTATTTACCGGCAGAACTAACATTTCCATGTTGATGTCCTCCAAAGGAAAGGCACATTCTTCAGCTGGGTTTTGACTGGCATAGACAGCTGGATGTATACTTAGAAAATAAACTGCTATGAAAAATCAGCACTGATACAGCACGCATGAGAAGATGAGGAAGAGAGTTAACTACATGAAACAGATGGTTGTCATGTTGCTCAATCAATTACTAGAAAGTCCTGAGATATTATGAAGATGGAACTATAAAAGAAACTATCCCAAATGGCCAAGACTGCTATTTAATGCCTAAATAAGATGTAAGTGACTATCTAGGGCATGTTTGCATTTCATCACACTTTAAAATATGCCTTGTAAATTCCACTTACAGCATCATGGTCTAGCAATATTTGATAAAAAATGGTGTGTTATCATCTTCGGGCCATCAAACCTAAATCTGCAACATCAGACAGTACCACTAGCTTCACCTAAATTATGAATTGAACAACAAACCATGATTAATCCCTTAATTTCCATTTTAATGGCACTACAAATGGCAATATTTACACCCTTTTTGGCATTGCACCTCCTTTTGGCACCACAGAGACTGATAAATAGCATTTTATGTCCATTACAAAGAACATAGATTGTTTACAATTTACTTAATCTTGGCAGTTTAGATTTACACGAGCTGGATAGAGAATAAATTTATCTTAAACCTAATATTTGTTTTCTTCAGTAGTTCCATCTCCAGAGCTGTATTTGGATCACAAAATTAAATACAAGAGAAGAAAAAGTAGATAAAGTATTTTGGGACAAATCCTGCTGTTTGCTGCAGCAGAAACAGTACTGTATCCTTCATGAGGGGATTAATATGCAAAGTAGAAGAGAATCACGATCTTTTATTGTTTATGTATACTTCTGAATGTTTATTTTTACTATATTGTGAAGACTGGAGATTCAAAAGGGTCACGGAGACGCAGAATAAAAGGCCATCACTTCTGAATTTTTTGTTAGGGATATTCACGTTGATCTAAGTTTTCCAGACAGCTCTTTTATAAAGTCAGTGAGTAAATGACATAGTACATAAGCCAAATGGATAAAGAACTGATCAAAATATGTTCTTGTTGATGTTACTAACAACTAAACGAGTAAGATTAAACCCATTCTGTTAATCTATTTTTCTTCTGCAGCATTTATGATTCTATGATTTACTCTTTGACATTTTACAGAAGATACCTCATTTCTGAGATTCTAAGCACACATCAGCATGCCTTTTCATTCATCTGGCCCTGCTGTGATCTGTCTGGAACACTTAATGGACTTTTAACACTGGATTATCATTACAGAATCAGCAGATTCAAAGAATCCCTTACATTATGGCATATTGTAAGTAGATGGCCAGTGAAGAAACATGTACTCAGAGGTGTCAGGTTAATCATATCAGGACTAAGTTAAGACAAGGTCAGTTCAGTGCAGTCAGGGGTTGCAGACACAGACTCACGGATTCAGCTGACGCTTACTAAAGACACTTCTAAAATCGTTGTCTTAGAAAGGCCCTAGGCACTGGTCCCTGGTCCTTGGAGACTCTCCTGAAAAGCATTATTATATGCCTTTCTCCATCTATCATTCCTCCCTGGTCCTCTGTTAACTGTTAGCTATTTTCAGAGACAGGACACTGGGCAAGATGGACCTTTGCTTGGTTTTATGGCAGGCGCTCTTCTGATATATTCTTATGTTAAAAGCCAAAAGATGTATCAAGGTTGTTACTGGTGAAAACGGAGGATTCAATGGCAAAGACTCTTCCAAGGGTGTTCCTTATTGGAGAATGGAACCTACCACAGCCACCTGTGCAATTCCAAGAGCTGCTTTAATATCCCTTCTACTGCAGCCACTAAAGTTCAGTAAGCTGCTGAGTACCATGCTAAAGATCATTATTCACATAACCAAAAGAAAAGGTAAAGAATCTATGCTCATTTTTCTAATCCTCTTCCTTATTATGAAGATTCAATAGCTTAAGGGCTGATGAGATGGAAGTGAAGTCTTTCTAGGCTAATGTTCTTGCTTTTTCGCCCTCCGTGTTTTTCTAAATCAGTCTCCTTAAAAGCTCTTCTTTGACTCGTTGTCTCTCACTGAAAGACACTTCTCGGTGTGTCATGAGCCTCATGGTTAATGTCCTTTTTTTTCTTTGCTTTATTATTAGAGAAGGCTATAAGAAACTAATGCTCCTCAAGAACAACCACTTCCCAGTATTTCTCCATTGAAGTTGTCAGCTTTGTCTTCTATTTTAAAACATCCTTAACTTTAAAAAGACAACAGAGAAAAAAACATTCAAACATTTGCTCCTTCATGCAAAGTTTTAATAAGAGTCCCCGAACCCATTAGGAAATTTTGATTTTCCAATAAAGGCAGTTCTAGCTACGGTATGAAAATCTCTTGCACATCTTTGACTACCGGCCAGATAAATACCTTCAGGGAGACAGTAACAAGATAAATAAAAATAAAAATGTGCCTGTTATCTGGAACCAGTGTACTGTACACAAGACATTCAAAATAAGCAACAATAACAACTCCTAGCAGGCTTGTGTGTTGAAAGCTCTACACAGGCATCCATTAATCTTCATAACACCTAGCAGGCAAGAGGGCAAGTACAGTTATTGCCATTTGACAGATAGTATGAGAAATCGAGTCCTGGCTTGTGATGAGCAACAGATAAATTGGGTAGAGACTGAGGACCGGAAGATCTGTGCTCCCCATAGCAAGCTCATGAAAAAGATAATTAGCAATCAGGCTATAATAGCATTGACAGTGAGGAGTTCTGCTTCTGTTGTAACTGGACTCTCTCATATTCCTTACCTTCCATAGCATTCCCTGTGGGGCCTTTCAAAACAGACCTTGGCTAGCAAAATGTTTGGGAATACCTGTAAGCTCATTTGAAATCCTTTCAAGCACATGCTGCCTGAAGCCTGCCTTCAACTAATCCGTCAAGCTCGCTATTTTCTCGTGCAAAATAAACATGTGCTTTAACAGTAGGGTTGATCATTCCTAAGCAAGTGTGCCATACAAATTTTTACCTGTCCACTCAAATCCTGGTATGTTACCAAAGCTGAGATGACAGGATTTAGTAGGCTGCCAAAGAGCACAGCCTGCCAGCGCTTGGGCAACTGAACTCCGCTGCGTGTTTTCAGCTATTTGGCTCAATGAATATTGCTTTCACTCTTATGGCTCCTACCAAGCTGAGACTTGTATAGCCTTTTGTGGAAGAAGACAACGCTGTGTTATGTCCTGTTATCACTACCAAGGCATGGCTTCAAAAATTTTCTCCCCACTGAATTGCACGGAGGTAAAATTTATTTTTTTTAAAAAAACCATGACAGTGTCACTTCTCTAAAGGCAATCAGAGGGTAAAAATTCCACTTTTTATGAAACTAGGGAAAATTAGCAGCTCTCTTAAACTCTCAAGTAGAAAAGAAGTGTGAAGGTTTACATGAAGCTTCCACAGCCCAGATCAATTCCTTGTGAAGAACGCTTTGCCTTCTTAGCTTGGCTGTCTTGCTGATAGTAAGGGAGAGACAGACAAAAAAAGGAGAATAAAAAAACAATGAAAGAAATGGAATCACCTATTAATTTAGTAATCCTATAAAAGTTGTCATATTTTCTGCCTCTACGGACAGATAGGATTTGGTTTAGGTTCCTATTTTTATGATTGTTTTTAAAGCATCATTTGCATCCAGTTCAGGTTTCCCAAACCCTTGTTTTGTCTGAATTCATTGCTATGGATGAGGTGCTGTTCTGTGTATGTTAACATAAATGCATATAAAGTTTGAAGTATCAGTACTGAGCATTTGACTTTATTGTTTTGGCTTTGCTCAATGTTATCTACCTGTTCTGAAGTGCTGGAGTTTGGCAGGTTTGCCACAGTTGTTTATCACTTAAGTACACAACGGTACTTTAAACTTCTCTGCTTTCAGCATATTCACATTTATGGCATTTGTAAAATACTATAATTCAACTGAAAATGGGATTTTATTGCTCAGAACAGACAGAATTTACCTCATATGAAACACAATAACTTTTACAATTCTGTCCCTGATTTGCTGTGATTTTTTTTTTTTAATGATCCAAACAGTAAGATTGCTATTGCTAGGGAATAGAGTTAGTAAGTTGTGTGCTGGGCAACATGCTTTTGAGATGATACACATTCAGATTGCAAGGGACTTTAAAGATCACCTAGTTCCAATTCCTGTGCCATGGACACCTTCCACTAGACCAAGTGTACTATATAAAGTGTGTAAAGGCATATGGTGGTCCAAGAACAAAGTATATGTTCATTTAAAACTCGTCAAAGAAATCAAGTCTATTCTGCACTGAGATGCGGGTGGTTTGGGGGGCAGACCCCAGCACAGGGAAGGTGTTGATGTGAGTGGTCAGTTTCTTGGCAGTGGCAGAGCACAGAGAGCCAAGAGGGCAACAGAAGGGAGCCAGATGGGGCTGGTTTGGGCTATATGTTCATTATTACTTGGCCAGGCATGGCCAAGTAATGCTCCATTTGCATGGAGCACAGGTGAGACAGGGCCAAGTGTTGATGGACCTGGGGCCAAGCTATGGCTGGACACTTTTCCCTCTCAGTCTTTGATCATCCAGCATGACAAATGCACACAGAGGCTGGTTAGCTCAGTCGGCTGAGCACGATGCTGTTAACACCAAGGTCATGGATTCGGTTCCCATTCAGTCCCCATGTGTTGCCTGATCTAGTCGAGAGGTGGCGTCCCTGCCCATGGCAGGGAGGTTGGATTAAATAATCTCTAAGGTCCCTTCTAGCCTAGGACATTCTATGATTCTATGAATACCAAAACTATCATATGACTGATTATCAGAAAGATCTTCAGTGGCACTTTCTCTCTTGTGTTCCTTGACCTTTAAGACCTGAGATGCAGAGAGGACTCCTTCCTTGTTCCTGCAGAAGAAGAATGTTCCAGCAGGACCAGCATGTCACTTCCCAAAGCTACCCATGAGTGGGCTCTTTGATCCTTTGATTAAGATCATCAAAGATCACATCAAGGTAAGGTCTTTCCCTGGCTCCGGAACAGCTGTTTTCCTTGGCTTTTTTGCATGCAAACTTTGAGCTTCTACTGCACTGACCTGCACTGGTGTATGGCTCACACACAGTCCCTTACCTCCACTTGTTTTCATTTGAGAGAGTAATCTGAATCGTTTGGTGTATCTTTGCGCCAAATAGTTTGTCTAAAGTAAATTCCTTCTGGGACCAGTTTTGGGGACTGGAGCCTTCCATATGTTTCCTTTCTGCTTGCAGGTGCCTGCTGAGGGCAGCCATCCTGCCCGTCTCAGAAAAACTTGGGATGCAGCCTCCCCGTTTGCTGTGCTGGTGGGATGGACAGATGTGTGACATCTGCAGGCAGCCAGTATGGGGAACAGTGAGAGGAGGGTTGTAGCATTCCTTTCTGCTGTCCTGTGGCTCAAGTAGCTGCATAGAGTAACAGAAATAGGATGCAATCCAGATATAAAAAGGAGACAGTAACATCCAGAATCTCTTGCCTAGAGTTCCGAGACTGAAAAGTGTGTAGGAGGGGTGTACATCCCTGTGGGTCTAAATCAGTAAGGGTGTACATATCAAAAGTTGGTTAAAGTCAGCATAAACACATTCTCAATTTCTTATATTGACACTTGTTCCTTAAACAATGAAAAATGTCATCTTCTATAGTTTGAGGAATGCATTATAAAATTAACCTACCTGTGAGAGAAACTCTCTACCATTAACATGTTTTTTTTCTTTGACTCTTAGCAACTACAGCTAATTAAAAATGTCAAAAATAAAATCTTCTCATGATAACCCGAGCGAAAACACATGGAAAATGTACCACTGTACTTTGGACAGGCACCTAACACATGCCTTGCTCATTCCATCGTTGTCACTCAGTGAATGTAATACAGAAAGTCAGTGGAATTGAACTTTTCCCTCTTCCTGAGTAATTTCTATCTGGTAGCTGGGTTCTCTGCTTCTTCATCAAATAGTAAAACTGCTAAAGTGATCAGATAACTCACTTCTTATCACATGTTGGAACATGATGATGAGTTCCCACTGGGCCTACCAAACTCTAATTTAAAATCAAAAAGCTCTCTCTTGTTTACCCATAATCTACATTGTAACGTGTGCAACAAAGCTAGAAAGTCCCAGAGGGCAATACCTTCTCTCCTGTCAGTTTGGATACATTCTCACAGATCTTGTGAGTCTCTGGGATTTTACAGTTCTGCTTCATAACTGTAGGG